>NC_046165.1:51673665-51831165 GCF_011064425.1 Rattus rattus | reverse complement strand
ACTGGCATTTATTGCCCACAGTTCTGATTCTGACATACTTTGTACCCGATGTGAGTTTATTTCCTGGTTCATGCATGGCTAAGTTTTGCTGTATCTGTACATGGTAGAGGGCTCTGGAGTCCCTGTTATGAGTACACCAATTCCATTCAGCCTTAGCTCTTCCCTAATCACTTATCCTTAAGGCTCCACCTCCAAATGTCATCAACATTAGAATGAGATTTCAATATGTGTTGAAGGATGGAGCATTCGATCGGTTTCACTTAGTTTTGTAATGGGGATGACAAATGATTTAGAAAGAGGCTGAGTCACAACCATGCTTCTAGTTGAGGTCAGTCCAGCTTGCTTTCTCTTTTATCACACCCAAGTTGTGTTTTTCTCCTTTTCTGTTAGATACTTCTTATCATCCTAAGATAAACAAGTATCAGGTCTCTTGAGCTCATTTTTCACTTTCAGACCCTTTGCCTGCTTCTCTTCTACCATTCTCAACAAAATACCTCCAAGGGAGTTTCTTATTAGTTGTCTCTTGAGTCTCACTTCATTACTTCCACTAAGAGATGGTGGGGAGCAGGGGTTTTCCCCCTCTGTGGACGATTCCTTTTCCAAGTCAGTAAAGTCATTCAGATGCCTGGCTTCAATAGACCATGAGCAGTCTTTTTTTCCATGCCGATCAGTGATTGTCGTTTGGTTCATGTGATCAATCCCTTCTCTCTAACAGTCTCTTGCATTGTCCCACAGATGTCTCCTTAGACCTCCTGGTTTTCTTATATATGCATAATCCCATTTAATTTTACAATATCGAATTTTAAATACTTGCCTGGACTTCTCTCCATGCCTGCAGACTCTATAGGCACCTAATTGCATCAAATTCATGTTCAGCGATGAGTAATGCTCTAGTCAAGCCCAGTCCTTCTAAAGTCTTCCATACCCAGAAAACAGCAAATCCACATTTCCTATCGCTCAGGCTGCAAGCTTGAAGCTTGGATTAGACGCTTACTCTGAAATTCCACATCTGATTTCTTTAAAATTATTGTAGTGTCACCTTCAAAATAGCTGCAGGATCAGGTCACTTCAAACCCCTCTCCTGTGAACTCTGTAGTGGCCTAGCACCAGCCACCGTCATCTTTTCAGCCTTCAAACTGAATTCCCTGTTTCTACCCTCATGTCCCTGAGACTATTCTCAACATACAGCCAAGATGATCCTATTAAAATGTAATTCAGATCACACCTCTCCTCTGGTCAAAGTCTTCTGTACATTGCCATGTCAGCCAGAACAAAAGCTAGTTGCCGAGGCCTTTACCTCACTGCAGACTTCCCTTTACTGTGTTTCCTGGTGTCTCTTAGAAGCAGACATTGTAAGCCCGTCACACCTTCACCATGATATACCATGCCATACTTCTATGTGCCATGATATGTCGTGGTTGACACTTCCCAGTACTGTTCCTTCATTCTTACCTTTCCACACAACACTCTCTCCCTTCCCTGCCTCATCTCTTCCCTTAGCGAGTGAACCGTTCTCTGTGTTACCGGTTGCAGACCCCTCAGTTTAGGGTAGTGCTTAGTACTTAGGACACTGAAAACTTTTGAGTGGTATGTTGGAGAGCACAGAGATAACCAATGCATCAAGGTCTCAGAGGAGGTGCAATTCTTGGATTGCAGACAAGAAGACATCTAAAATTCCCCTGAACTCCTGCGTCAAAAGCCAGGGGAGACGAGACGCTTGAGAAAACTCCTGATATCACCATTTGCAGGTGGACTAAGTGAATCAGTCAGCAAGGTGTACTCTCCTGTGTTTACCTTTTTCAAGCCTTTTGTCTGTAACTGTGGTGGGAGCAAATATCTCTGTGCTTAAGGAATCCAATGAGTTATGGAGACAGTTGATAGAGATCCGCTCAGCACCAAAGCCTCCTGACCTGGAAGTTCTCTCACGACTGAGCAAAACCTGCTCATTCTTGAACACACATCAAACAGACATCATTGTTGTTGGTTTATTATTATTTTCTTTGAAAAGTTCATATGATTGAGCTGTTTTGAATTTAAGAATAAGCAGATTTCTGTGCTCATGTAGGTAGATTTAGAAGAGCACACAGTTCTTTACTTTTAAAATTTTGGAGTTTTTCAATTAATTATTTTATTTATTTGCATTTTGAATGTTGTCCCCCTTCCGAGTCCCCCCTCCCCTGCTCTCTACCCCATTACCCCTCCCTTTCGACTCTTAAGAGGATGCCCCACCCATCCACACACTCCTACCTCACCCATCTAGCATCCCCCTCCTCTGGGACACCAAGCACATCTTCCCACTGAGACCAAACATGGCAGTCCCCTGTTACATATATAGTGGGGACCATGGACCAGCCCATGCATGCTCTTTGTCTTTGGGATGGCTTCTTTTTTGAAAATATTAATAATTTGTTTTAGAATTTCATATATGGGCACTATACTTATATTATCTTCCTCACTCCCTTCTCCTTCCAACTCCTCTATTCCCCTGTTCCCTGTCAAATTTATGGCCTCTTTTTATTTAAGTATCATTGTTTTAAACACACACACACACACACACACACACACACACACACACACACACACGCATGTAAAACTTATAAATGCAACCTGCTTTGCTGGGTTGTGGTGCATAACTTTAATCCCAGCCCTTGGGAGGCAGAAGCAGATGGATCTCTGAGTTTGAGGCCAGGGTGGTCTACAAAGTGAATTCCAGGACAGCCAAAGTAACACAGAGAAACTCTGTCTCAAAAAGAACAACAATAGCAAATAAATAAGTAATTAATTAAATAAAAAATCAGTGCAGTCTGCTGATTCACTGATCATAGTTGTTCATAGATAGCTCATTCCTAGAGAAAGACTGATTTTCCCCTCTCTCCACAGTCATTAGTTGTCCATAACTCTCTCTTCATCTAGACATGGATCTTGTGAGGTTTCACATCGACACTGGCATGCCATCTGCAGAATGTTTGATTACATCTTATTATTAATCTTATTGTCTTGCTTGGTTGTAAGTCTTGTCTGGGTCTTTTTCCACTGTGAATTTTAATTTTAATCCCATGACTTCTCACATCCTCAGGATCCTTCTTTCCTTCTCAGGTGTTCCTTTCTCCTTCCTTTCCTTCAACACAGGAGTCCTGCTGAGAATTCCGGTAAAGATTTCAAAACTGAAAAATCCCTTATCTTCATTGACATCAGGTCTTTAGTACTTATACCAAGGTGAATCAAGCAATTTGCAAATCTGCTCAAGAGTGAGTAAGGGGCGAGAATAAGGGATAAAGGATAGAGGTGGAAGGAGAGAGAACCAGGTAGACAATTGGATGCCGAGGCGGTGGTAAGAACACAGAAACTTGATGTGCTCAAGGCAGATACACTGGCCACAAGAGTACTACTAGATTCATAGCAAAAAAATTGAGCCGTTAATGTTGATTCTGGATTCTGGGAAAGAAACAAAATAGTAGGAGGTTGAAAACAAAACTGTGGTCTTGATTTTAGAAAATAGAAGGATTGTGGAGGAAAAGACACACCTTGTTCCTGGTCCTCTGTAGTCAGTACATTATCAATAATTGTTCATATGAGTATCTCTAAACTCCATTAACCTAGAGCTCTTTAAGGTCAAGTATTTATCTTTTTCTTACTTTGTGCATGTGGCCACCTAACATTCATTAAATGAACAAATGACTGATTTGTAACAGTCTGGGTCTTTCACTTACCAGATATGCCTTATAACCCTACTATACATCTACAGTTACATAGCAAGAGTTAGATATGGTAAAACCTTTAACTATGCTCAAAATTAATTTTGTGAAGCATCATAATTCTGTTTTTACTAAGATTCAGAAAACTCAGAGCATATTTGTGAACAATAACTATGTACTTACTTACACATGTGAATCAGCCTTCCATTATCATATATATATATAATTTATAAAATTATTATGCTGAGGTCCTTCATCCATTTCAAGTTGAGTTTTATGCAGGATGATGGGTATGGACCTATCTGCACTCTTTTACATGCAGTAATCCAGCTTGGCCAGCACCGTTTATTGAAGATGCTGTCTTTCTCTGTTGTGTATTTTTGGCTTCTTTGAGAAAACTCAGATGTCCATATGTGTGTAGAATTATGTCTGGGTCTTCAATTCAATGCTTCTGACCAACATTTCTATTTTAATGCCACTGTGGTTATCACTATAGTCCTGTAGAGCATCTTGAAATCAGGGATGATAATACTTCTAGCTGTTTTTTTAGTATTTAAGATTGGTTTGGCTATCCCGGTGTGTGTGTGTGTGTGTGTGTGTGTGTGTGTGTGTGTGTGTGTGTGTGTGTGTGTGTGAACATGTGTATTTTCATATGAAACTGAAAATTGTCCTTTCAATTTTGTGAAGAATTATGTCAGAATGATGAAAATCGCATTGAATCTGGAGATGGTTTGGTAGGATGGCCATTTTACAATATTAGTCCCACCATTCTTTGAGCATAAGAGATATTTCCTTCTTCTAATGTTTTCTTCAATACTTTTGTTCAATGTCTTAAAGTTTTTATTATATGTCTTTCACTTGCTTAGTTTCCCCAAGATATTTTATTTTTTGAGGCTATTGTAAAAGTTGTTGTCTCCCTGATTTCCTTCTCAGTCTGTTTGACATTTGTATATAGGGATGCTACTGACTTGTGTGGATTTTGTATCTTGCTACTTTGCTGAACGTGTTTATTACCTGTACAAGTTTCTTGGTGGAATTTTTAGGGTCTTCTATATATAAAATTGTATAATCTGCAAATAAAGATACTTTGTCTTTTCCTCTTCCCATTTGTATGCCCTTAGTTTACTTCAGCTTTCTTATTGCACTGGCTAAGACTTCAAGTACATGTTTAACAGGTATGGGGAGAGTGGACATTTTTTGTCTTCTTCCTGATTTTAGTGGAATTGCTTTGATTTTTCTCTCTGTTTATGTCTATGCTGGTTGTGGGCT
This sequence comes from Rattus rattus, assembly GCF_011064425.1. Classification (NCBI taxonomy): domain Eukaryota; kingdom Metazoa; phylum Chordata; class Mammalia; order Rodentia; family Muridae; genus Rattus; species Rattus rattus. The sequence goes on along the minus strand of NC_046165.1, from coordinate 51,826,201 downwards.
TGCTGTAAATTGCCTTTATGATGTTGAGGTTTGTCTCTTGTATCCCTAATCTCTCTAAGACTTTAAAACACACACACACACAAACACACACACACACACACACACATACACACACACACACTTTAATATGTGTCTTAAAAGAACACAGAAATTGTAAGTATTCATAAGTTGTTTTGTGGTTTTCTTCATTTTGATCATATTACTTTCTTGTTTGCTAAAGGGGATTTTTTTTACATCAAAAGTAAATAAATAGTTGAGAAGGGAATTTACATCTTTTAGTTCTAAATAGAATTCTTTTGTGGTTTTCCCAGCTGTCTATCTTTCTTGAGAAAATTTATGGTTATTGAGAAGGGTCAATGCTTCTATAAAGGAAATATGCCTTTGGGAAAGTCCATGATATTCATATCAAAGTGATGTCATATCGCCAATCTGAATTCTTTTGGTTCTTGTTGTGGCTCAATATATTTTACTTGCAAAGAAGAGCCCAACTCTTTGGAATTGAAATATATACACTGTGTAGTAATGACATATATACACTGTTTAGTAATGACATATATACACTGTTTAGTAATGACATATATACACTGTGTAGTAATGACATATATACACTGTTTAGTAATGACACATATACACTGTTTAGTAATGACACATATACACTGTTTAGTAATGACACATATACACTGTTTAGTAATGACACATATACACTGTTTAGTAATGACACATATACACTGTTTAGTAATGACACATATACACTGTTTAGTAATGACACATATACACTGTTTAGTAATGACACATATACACTGTTTAGTAATGACATATATACACTGTTTAGTAATGACATATATACACTGTTTAGTAATGACATATATACACTGTTTAGTAATGACATATATACACTGTTTAGTAATGACATATATACACTGTTTAGTAATGACATATATACACTGTTTAGTAATGACACATATACACTGTTTAGTAATGACACATATACACTGTTTAGTAATGACACATATACACTGTTTAGTAATGACATATATACACTGTGTAATGTATATGAGTAATGACATATATACACTGTGTAGTAATGACATATATACACTGTTTAGTAATGACATATATACACTGTTTAGTAATGACATATATACACTGTTTAGTAATGACATATATACACTGTGTAGTAATGACATATATACACTGTTTAGTAATGACATATATACACTGTTTAGTAATGACATATATACACTGTTTAGTAATGACATATATACACTGTTTAGTAATGACATGACAACTTGTTATCTTCTCCAGCAACTTCTTTGATCTCTGGACGGGGTCTCAGCTGCTTACTCCAGAGGCTGCAGAAGAGTGCTTGGGAACTGGGGATGGCTTCATCTTGCTGATTTCCTACTCTCCTCTGCTCTCCAGGTAGAAATTCCCATGGTGTGGGTCACTGGAGCCCCCATCTCTACAACATGATGCCTTCAGCTCCTCTTCAGGACGTTTATCATGAAGGGCTATTGGATTCAGGGCATTTTAATGGACTGCATTTTGAGTCTGGTAGCTTTTGATGTTAAGTAGGCTTTGGTCTTCAGGCCCGTCAGCTTTAGAGAACAGTTTTAGAGAACCTCAGGGAAGAGGAGGTGCCCTGGAGAAGGACCATTCAGAGAAATAAGCTGGAGGAAGCTCAGCTTGGAGTCTGATGTCACAAGGTTACTCTGTGATTGGTGCCCTTTATCTAAAATCTGCTTAGTCCATAAAAGAAGCTTTTTCTTGCTAGTCAATATTAATAAATATTCTTTGATGGGGCTCATTTAGACAAATCCCTTGAAAACACACCAGATAAAGATTTTATGTAACCTACAATTCCCTACTACATACAGCTTCTTCTATGGAGCACGAGTTTATTTCAAAAGCCCCTAAGTATATAGTATAAATAATTATGAGCATCTGTATGTTTATAGTTACAACACATATTATATTTCCATTTTGAACACTTGGGTTTTAATCTACACAGAGGATCTATAGCAATAGTCTAAGATCCAAATTGTACAGAGTCACCTTAGAGACTAATCTCATTTTTCTTATTTATTCCAGTTTAGATGTGCTCAAAATATTAAAGAAGTGAGTTCTGCAGCCTGTTGCTCCAAGGCTCCGAGTGGCATGTATTATTCATGCTGCTGGTGGGTGGCTCTGTGCTGCCTCATCCCTATGTATAAGGCTCTGGTAATGTTAATGGGATACAGGGTCAAGCACACACATTCAATGTTGGATTTGGATCTTGGGGCCTCTACAGAAATTGAAATATGAAATTTGGTATTTTATATTCTGCAAAGAAGAAATAATACTGTTTCTAATAAAAATACAACTGGAATAAAATCTGAAACCTCAGCTTCCTGCTATAAAGTTCCCTCCCTCCACTAAAACATAGTTTCTTATCAAAAGAAATAAACTTTGAGAAGTCAAATCTAGTTCTGCAGATACCCTGTGGTTTCTTTTTATGTGGTATATATGTTGAATATGGGTTTTCCCCCCCTTGTTGGAAAGGATCAGATCCAAAGAAAAAAGAAAAAATGGAAGTGAATTTATTATTTGTAGTGTTGGTTATAGTGCCTTCAAAAAGAGCTGGACAGAGGGAGGCCGGCTCGGGGCCTCTCTGTCACGGGCTAGTTGGGTGCATATGCTGTGTCAGAGTCACCCTTAGCTCCCCAGGCCAATTTCCACTTAAATGTGCATCACGGGGACGACCCTGTGATTCTGGAGACTTCACAGGAAAAGTAACCTGAGCATTTGCTCGTAGTGTTAACCACATGGACCTCAAAAACCTCAGATCGAGAAGGTACCTCATGTTTCAGTTCTTCGCAGCTGAGTAAAGCCTTAATGACCTCATTCCTGGCTCTGTGTGCAGTCCAGCACCCCACCATTGCTTCTCTCAGTTCTCCTCTTACTCATGGGGTCTAGGACTCCAGGTTTGGGATGGGACCCTAAATAAATGTTTGAGAGATGACTAATGAACCACAGAGTTTGACTTTCCAGTGACAAGTGGGTTTGGATATTCTATTCCTCTCCTGCATGGCTAATTGGTTATTAATAGGGTCAATGTGTTTTAACACATTTCAGTCCTCCCCCCACCCGACCCATGAACAATGACTTTTCAGCTTAAAATTGAAAACATTTCTGTTTCTTAAATTTTAAAGGAAAAATTAGAATCAATTCTCAATTACTGCGAGCAACAAAACTGTGCTGAGCCTGGCCAGCCCTCAAGCCTCCTTCAGTGTCTCATGTTTAAAGAGGCCCCACTGCTAAACAGCAGTAAAACCTACAGGTGGATAGCTTGACTTTACACCTAGTTATATGCAAAACTACAAGCTGTAAATTGTGCTGTAAAGCAGAAATGAGAAGAATGTAACGTCAATATGCCTTCTAAAACATCTCATCGGGAGTGGGACTATTCTAGGTGGGAATCCTTTAGCCCTTTGCCAACTCTATTCTTGGAAGATGAAATAAATGAGTTTAGAAGGAAGCCATTAAGCTGAGTTTGGCACACCTGCAATCCCAGCCCCCGAGAAGCTGATGCAGAAGAATCGAGAATTTGAATAGGTAAACCCTATGTCAATCAAACAAACTTGTCTAAGCAACAACAAAGAGGACAGCTTTCTGAGTCTGAATGAACTCTTATCTGAGCTTCAGTTTCTTTGAATTCCATGAAGGTGCCATTTCATGGGGATGTTTGTGTAACATAAAATATCAAACTATAGCATCTGAAACAATCTTCAGTCCATAGTAACTGTGCCCTAGCTACTTTTCCTGTTGCAAGGATAAATACTTTGATAAAAACCAACTTCAGGAAGTGCTTATTTTGACACACAGTGTCATCATGGTGGGAACGTTAAAGCAGTAGGAACCAGAAGTAGTTGGCAACATCACATCTATAGCTGCCTGTACTCAGCACACTTCCTCCTTTTAATACAGTCTAGAGCCCAGGGAATACTGCCACCCACAGTGGACAGGTCTTCTCATCTTCTTTAACCCAGTCTATCACAGGCATGCCCATAAGTCTGTCTCCTAGGCAATTCTAGATCTTATCAAGGTGACTATTAGTATTAACTATCATACAAATTTTCATGGTGTTAATTTTTGACCCATTCTTGAGAAGTCAAAATTACTAAGTCTAAGACTTATTTTTCCATGTTGAAAATCTTCCTGCTTTGGTTCCAAGCCTCTCCACTGTGAGGTGTGAGAACTGGAGTGATTGAGAAGCTGTTAAACTGCTAATCTTTTGCTTCCCAGCCATGCTCACTGCCACCTCCCACCCTTTCCCCACCCTGAGCTGAACAGCCACATCTCCATCTCTTCGAGGCTTAGCACTCTGTCTATGCACTCTGACTGTCTGTTATTTGGTAGACTGCTGTTGTATGTGTGGACTGTATTTGGAGATATGGCTCAGTGGTGAAAAGTACTTGCTGCACTCCCAGAGGACCTGGATTTTGTTCCCAGCACCCACATGGAGCTATAACCATCTCTGAATCCAATTCTGGGGCAGGGCTCCAATTCCCTCTTCTGACCTCCATGTATACATGGCACCAGGATATACTTGGTGCACAGACACACATGCAGGCAAAATACCCATATGGTGAAAAATAAAAATAATGGTTTTTACATATTTTTAAAGAATTTAAAACTGAAACACCTGCAGAAAATACTTGGAAGTATTTGATGTAGTGAAATTGAATTTTATTTAAAAAAAAAAACCAACAAGGCAGACTTTATGCTTTCCTAAAGATGTTTTCTTTTAGTGCCTGAAGGAAAATGTAAAGGTGCCTTTGTTATTGTTCATTTGGAGATACCTCTGAACAATGGCATTTTAGACGTCATGTTTTCATCTTTCAAAAAACACAGCAGGACAAAGTTCTATTCAACCACAGCAAAATAAGTTCCTTAAAAACGTTGGCTAAAGCAGCAGAAAGCCATCTCCTATTTTAAGCACTCATAAACAACCCCAGTTGGAGAAAAGCCCTATGAAGATCCAGGCCTCTCTGGTTACTCTAGTTCCCAGGTTTCCCTCCTCTGCTTGATTCTCCTGGTTGATAAGAGATCAGGTAACCATGACAACGCAGCACTGCAGCAGGCCTTTTAGTGCCTCTGTGTGTGTGTGTGTGTGTGTGTGTGTGTGTGTGTGTGTGTGTGTGTGTGTGTGCGCACACACACACATTACATAACCCTGAAGATAAATCTGGTGTCTGTTTGACACTTGCGTCCTTCTCTTACAAACTTTCTTTCCTTTTAACTCTCAGCACAGTGTATCCTGGAGGAAGCTCTCCACTTCAGAGGATTTTGCTGACAGGAGTGTGGCTTCCTATTAGAGGCATGATGGCTGCACCCTCTGAGGCTCACTTTCCCAGCATGGATTCTCCCCATACACACTTCAGACTAAATTATAGCTCTATTATCCAGTTAGTGAAGGCTAGAGAAACTGTGATAGTTCACCGGGGTGTTTTCTAGCTTGAGATTTATGCAGTCTGAGTGTAGGCCATCCAAGATGGAGGCCACTGTTACATGAGCTCTGAAGTTTCACCTCAGAGGTACCAGTTTCACTGGGATTATGCCAATGGGAAACGTACTCTCGTCTTTTCACTCAATTAGATCTTGATAAGACAGCTTGACCTAATACTCCGTGAAAAATAAAGACTCTAATATAATTTAATATAGGGATATTGGCATGCTAAATTGGCTAGCTTCCATTATGTGTTCAGGGAGATTTTATTTTCTGATATAAATCCTAGAAACTTGCTTAGTGATAAGGGTTTCCCTCGTAACAAAGCAAATCCTCCAGTTTTCTACATTAGTGGCTATATGGAGATGTAGGCAAGTGACAAGCAGCATAACTCTTGGTTAAATGAGAAGAAAATTATCATCGGGGTCAGAATGAGGCCACTGCTTTCCAAGCAGACCCAGCAGCAACCCAGCTCCCTTTTACCCACCAGCCTGAGCTGTATCCAGGCAAACTGTATTGATTAGACACATTTCTCCCATAGAAATCTCCTCTCAGGAACTTGCTCCTATAAGACACACAGAGCCTTCTCCTACATGTCTACCAATTAAGGGGTATTGAGTTAAATGAATCTATTCCCAGCACCCCGCTCTCTAGTATTTATTTAAAAATATCTCTTCGGACTTGGGTCTCAGAGCAAAAAAATTTCATTAACAAGCATATCCATGGGCTAGACGAGGCTGTGTTTGCTCTTTGAATATAGAGAGCCAGTGTCCAGTCATATGGTGTCATGATATGCCTGTCGTGTAAAATGACCGTATTTTCAAATGACCAGCATGCAAGCCACTTGGGTAAGCCCAGAGCCTTTTTGTGCACAGCACAGGTTGTGTCCTCCCTGAGGGTGTTCAGCAGAGAAAGGGGCAGGGAATCAGCTCGAAGCAGGCTAGCACAGGAACAACCCTAGCGACCTGGAGGAATTGAGTTTGCACGTGCCCCTCTTTTGATGATGAATCTGACTGCCCAGCTGCTTTACCCGCACAAACTAGGCACACGTACTTCTCTTCAAACAGATGCATCTAGAAACCACAGTCTCTTCACCTCCCCCCCCCCCACTTCCCACTCCCTCGTACATTGAGCTATGTGGACATCCCTCTCTGGGTAGTGGAGGTTTCCTTTCCCTAACTACAATCAAATGCAGACAGTGTCTATTCCAGGATATTATCAGTGTATCCGAGTATAAGATAGGCCAGAAAGGCCAGTCTGGCTGGAATTGGTTTCCGATACATGTGCTGTAAGAAAAACTGTCTTTAAAGAGAATTCCCAAGATTTCTTTATTTACCATCCTATGCCTGTGCTTATTTGGGTGTTCATGTGATAAAAATGAGATGCATTATGGGAAGAGATGCGTGCAGTAGGAAAAAGGAGTAGTTACGAGACGAAACCTATCAATCAAAATTGAGAACTACCCAAACTGCTCCACCTAGTAACCAGTCTCTCCTTCCTTTAGATCCCATAATGCAATGCGGGTACCTTGAGAACTCACATGTTGTCTGATATCAATGTTCACAATGCCTCCTTTTCTAATGGATGCTACTGCTTCACTCTGAATAGAGTTATCTTGCTACTTTTGCATGTCTGTGTGAGCTCTTCTTTTCAGTTCTTCAGACAAGCAGCCAAAAACCTGAAAATACCTGGCCCAGATTTGAGCTCCCAAAACAAGGGGAGAGCACTTTTGTCTAGTTCCTAGAAAGTCATTGGCCGATAGCAGCCTTGATTAAAGTAGCTTTGGCATATTACCTTCTGTGTTTAACTGCTTAAGTAAACGATAACATTGGCAGCACAGGCCAAGGAGGGTGAATAGTATGAAGAAGAGAAAAAGGATGGCGGCACAGGAAACAGTAAACACTCTCCAGTTACGTAACTGATATCAGATTAGCTTTGAGTTGCGATTTGATATGACCCGGGAGGTGAGCCGCTCACCTCTTCGAGATTTTGCATCTTTATCTTCAGATGGAGTAGTCCTACCTCAGAAAACTGTTGTGAAGTTTTATCGAGTTCATAACAGCACCTCACAGGAAAGGAGCTCAATAAACGTTAGCCAAGGCTAGTAAACTTGCCATACTTCCTCTCTCAACACCGTCCCCTAACCTTTGGTGTGAACATTGCCACTCTGTAAGGAGCAGATGGTGACTTCTGTGACCTTTTCTGGAGGAAAAGGGTTCGCAGGACAAAGGGTAACTGGAGGGTGGGCTGTCCATTGGGACAGGACTTGAGGATGGGTTTTGAAGCTTGGCGAGCTACAGACGATTGAATCAGCAGCAGCAGGCATTTAACAGCGAAGACTCGCTTACTTTTTTGTTTTGTTTAGCATACTGCATCTTGTGACTGCATAGGCAGATTTTTCTAAAGGTGGTTAAGAGCTGTCTTACAGTAATTACCACTTGGGAATTAAAAGACTAGAGGGCAGCTTGTGTTTACTTCTCTGTCAACAATTACCAAGGTTGTCAGTACACACTATAGCGGGATCTAATCTTTGTTTCCTGCTATCTAGCCTGGTCATCTGATCCATTATCTTCTGTGAACATAGCATTTTTAAAAACCCTCAGAAAAGGGATGGGACCTAGGCCTCCCTCAGTCCGTGTTTAAATAAAGCACATTGGTATATCACAATGGAATTTTCAGCTATCAAAAACAACGGTTTAGGGTTGGAACTGGAAAATATCATCCTGAGTGAGCTAACACAATCACAAAAAGACATACATGGTATGCACTCATTGATAAGTGGCTAAAATTACCCTAGATGCCTAGAACAAATGAAACTCAAGACGGATGATCAAAATGTGAATGCTTGTGAATTTGGCAGGGAAGAGAGGCAAAAGATTAAAACAGAGACTGAAGGAACATCCATTCAGAGCCTGCCCCACATCCCATATACAGCCACCCAATTGGATGAAGCCAGAAGGTTGTCCTGAGAGACACAGCCAGAATACAGCAACACAGAGGCGAATGTCAGCAGCAAACCTCTGAACTGAGAATAGGACCCCATTGAAGGAATCTAATGGAAGAGCTTTTGTTATCCAATGCTATCTAAGCCACTACCTAAAGACTATACATGGACTGACCCTGACTCTGACCTCATAGGCAGCAATGAATATCCTAGTGAAGAGCACCAGTGAAGGGAAGCCCTTCCTTAATACTGAACCCCAGTGAACTAGACTGTATGGGGGAGGGAATGGGGGAGGGGGGGAGGGAACACCTAAGAAGGGGAGGGGAGGGGATGTTTGCCTCCCTAACAGTATATAAGAAATATTCAAGTTTAAAAAAAAAGAAAAAAAAAAAATAAAGCACATTATTTTTCTTTCCTTTAAATATTTTAAACTGGAAACCAGCTGGGTTTACAAATAGACATTTAGCTGTAATGGTTTCTCACAAAGCTTCTCTGTGAGATATTCATCGTCTGTTTGGACTCTTCAGTGACAGGAGGAAATTTTAAGCACAGAAAATATGTTTAATTGCTTCAAACAAAATGCCAAAATGCCATCTTTCAAAGCTCGGGAGAGCTGGTTGCAGCAAATATGTCTAATTTGGCCATTCTCTGAACTTGCTCTTTTGAAATAGGAATGACGATTCCTGTGCCAACTCTAAAAAGAACAGCTGCAGGGACGGTAGAAATACCTGGAAGGTGATGCTGGGCTACAGAGTCAAGTCTGCTTCTATTTGTCATCAGGGTGAACCGTGCAAGGTCCTTCCCACCCTCCTGTGTCTTGTGTGCGTGGAGAAGGTAGAATGGCTCTATTTGCATCTATTCAGAACTTGTAAGGCCTGGTGCAAAGTGAAAAGGGGACACCCATTGCTCAAAACACAAGGAAGGTTCTATCACGGCGACTCAACAGGCCACTGTTTTCCTGCTCTACTGCCTCTCAGCTGGTTTCGGTAATTTGTGAAGTTTGTGATATGACACCACGTTAAAGATAAATGAAAACTTCAAATACACATAGGATTTATCACTCATCTTTGTTCATACAATGTCAGCTTTAACTACACAGGGAAACTGTTTAACTGCGATCACTAGCAGTTTGCATATCACAGTGTCCACGTGGGTGTACAGTTTTTCCTTAGAATAGCAGAAAACTGCCCAAGGCTGTCTCTTTTTTTTCCCACCCATTCTTGATACGGGCACACGTTGTTTCTCAATTTCCTCCAAGATATAACATTTCATGCCGCAGGGAAGTGATAGGGAGGCAACCCAGAACCAAGAGGCCTCTCCCTTTTCAAGCCTCTTCTATCAATAAGGACCAATGGAGCATCTCTCAGACCAGCAGAGGTAGAGGCACCTTTTGACTAGCTGAGCTGCCTGTAAGTCATGGCCGAGTGTGCCAGGGTTCCAGCTTTTTGGGAACTGTCCTCCATGCTGCAGTGGGCCTTGGTTGATGAGACGGTTTGCCAGTCACTTCTGCTCCTGTTAAGTAATCTGCTGCCCACATGGCCACGAGCGGCCAGCACGGCTGCTGTGCCATAGTCAGATGTTTCATACGAAGTGGATAGGCAGTTTATGTTTCTTCAAAGACCATTGTTTTCTATCTGCATTTGAAGGATGTTCTGGTTCAGATAAAAAGTGTGACCGCTTGGGGACAGTCATTCTTCCTCCTCGCCCCCCATCATAGAAGAAACATGCACTGTCACTGGTTTAGAATCTTGCCGAGCTCCCATCTGTGGTAGGTCCCTAGAGCTCTGTGCTTACAGAATTCTGACAGATGCTACAGATTGATGAAGTGGGGTGGGACCTGTAGACATGTTACATGTGTCCCTTTTATGAATACATGCCCAGCTCTGCCACCCTTGCCAGGACCATCATAGCTCAATGGGTGATAGAGAGTGAAGAAAGAATAGAAACATACAGGAAAGCTGGAATTTAGTGGGCCATGAGCTCATACAGAGAAGAATCCACAGCAGACCAGAAACTCAGCGAGTTTGTTAAATGTAGCAAGAACAAGGAGGACGTTTAACAGACCTCGGCAGGAAGTCTGCGTCAGAACGGTCTCAGGTTGCAGTCATCTTGGAGGATGAAGCTGGGCTTGATACTTTGTGTGATCGTACAGGTGGAGTAAGCTGCAGCTGATGCTTTCTGGGAACATTGATTTTAGCTAAATTTCATCAACATCCATGCCTTAGCATCCCATGTAGCAAGGCCTTTCCATCTCCCTGGTTCTGAGGCACTGAAGTCGTTGACATGGCCAAGCGCCTGTCAATAACATGCGTTCATTCAGGACCTCATCTCCTCCCCACACACCCTCAGTTAACAGAACAGAAGGTTCTAAGATGATGCAATGAGTTTCAATATGAATGACAATGGCTCCTCATTCACTGGGGCTGGAGTGGCTAACCTTCTGGTCACAAGGCTCTGTGGGAATACACAGGTCCCCTAAGCCCACAAAGCAACTCTGACCCTTAAAATTTCAGATTACATGTACTGTCTTAATTGTGTTATGACCCAATTTATTCCCAAACTATATAAAAGCACTTTGCAGGACTCCCACAAAGGGGGTGTTAATTTGGTCATAGCATTCTAAAGCCAGCTTTATTTAAAGTACATGCACACAGAGCTAAAGAGATGGTTCAGTTGTTAAGACCAACACCCACTACACCCACAGAGTGGTTTGCCATTGTCCATAGCTTCAGTTCTACCAGATCCAACCCCCTCTCCTGCCTCTGTGGGCACCACATGCACATGGTGTGTAGCTATGTGTAGAGTCAAACACGCATACACATAAAATAAAAATAATCACATGCACACAGTTTATTTAAGGCAAATGTGAAGTTCAATTATTTTTAGTGAATTTATACAGTTGTTCACCCCTTGCCATGTAGTTTTAGTTTTAAAACCTTCCATAGTCTCAGAACAACCATCCTACCTAGTATCATTCAGTCTATTTTTCAAAATTTAAGATCAAAACAACTCCCACAGACAAACCCACTTCTGGTTTTATTAGGCAACTATTCAGTCCAACACAGGGCAAAATTCCAAGAACGTTGATCCTCAGAGTAAGGATCCCCTAGATTGAGGAACTGGGCAGTGAGGGAGCCGAGCCACTGCTTTTCATAAAATTGCCTTCGTGTGACTTAGCGACGGTGTCCTCTCCAGAAACAGTCTCGTGGCCTAGTGAGCAAAGTCTGGGCTGTATTTCAGCCTTTGCTTCCTTTTGCCTCCTCCTCGAGCCTGGGTGTCTTCTCCCGTGACAACCCATAGAACTGCACCTAGTGGCTTAGACAAAGCTGTTAGTGATGAAAGTGTGGGTGTGGAGAAGAGGCTCAATCAGTGGTTCTCACCCTTCCTAGTGTTGCAACCCTCTTATACAGTTATAACTCCCAACCATTATTTTCTTTGCTACCTTGTAACTGTGACTCTGTTACTGTTATGAATCATAATGTAAACATCTGATTTCCCATTGGTCGTAGGCAACCTCTGTGAAAGGGTCCTTCAACCTCCAAGGAGGTCACAACCCAGAAGTTGAGAACCAATGGATTAGATCCATCCTCTTTGGAATGTCAGACAGCTTGTCAATAGTTTAGAGACTATTTCCACATCAGTGCAATGAGGAGACCAAAATCTCCATTGTCATAGGCACTAAAGCAAAAATTTCTGGTTCACGAAATTTACTACCTCAAAGTTTTAGTGAACACTGCAGCCCAGTAGTAGCAGTTGGAGGACTGTCAACAAGTGTTTCCAACAGGCTCATCCACACGCCACGCCCTTACCTCTGTGTCCTATTTTAAAATGAACAACAAGTACATGGATTTTTCATTGAAAAATTCACTACTTGGGACATTTTGGTGAATCTGTCCTTTTCTTCCTCCTCTTTCCCTCTCCCCCATCCCCTTTTCAATATCCCTTTAAACAGCAAGTTTTAGAAAACTGCAAAGTTCTGTCATTGGTGAATTGGTTGTTTGAAGTTTTGATTTAACTCCAGTCACCAAGCCTAAGGGTTTTTAACGATGGTGATACTATTTGTCTCTGGGAACAGAGGAAATGTTTTCATCTAAATAACAAAAATAAAGCCAGTGTTTACTGAGAGGTCTCATTTTTCCAGTGTCTTATTCTAATGTTAGTAGGTGCTTGAATCTGACTTAAGAAGCATGGAAATTCAGGTTCCTTCCTAGGCTGTTTGGCCCTGGGTGTTAATTATGAAGTAGGTTGGCTTTACAACGAAGGACAGAGAGGCGAGGATGGGAAAGGTCCTGGCTGCTCTGGATTGCAGGAGCTCCACATGCATCTGTCAGAAAAAAGGGCTAGCCTGAGCCCTCATCTTTAACATCTGAGTTACAGCAGCATGTGATTGGATGTAGAGGTTTTTCTAGTTAATTATTTTAAAAGTTGACCCTCTACAGGGTCTGTAGCCAAACAGGCACTACCAACTGGTAAGTAAGTGTTCAAATCCATGAACCCATGGGGAACATTTCTCATTCAAACTCTCACTTTTGGATTTCAGAACACTTTGGGGATTTACAAATTGGAGATTCTCAACCTACAACATTAAGAGGTAAGACCTTTAGCCAGTCATGAGTAAAATCCTACTGAGGAAGATAATTCACTGGGAGTAGACTCCAAAGGTTTGTAACCTTACTTCCCTTCCTGGTCTATCTCTCTGCTTCTTGTGGATGGAGAAAAATGTGACCAGTCAGCTTCCTGCTGCAATGGGTGGAATTGATCCCTTTGGATCCCAAAGCCAAATCAATTCCTTCTTCCTAAAGTTGCTGTTGATCATGGTATTTTTATCACAGCGACAGAAAAGAGACGAACGTTCCTACCCAGCAGTTCTCAACCTGTGGTTGAGACCCCTCTGGGGATTGAACAACCCTTTCACCAGGGTCACATGTCAGATGTCGGGCGTATAAGGTGATATCTCATAACAGTAGAAAAAGCACAGTTTTGAAATAGCAACAAAAATAATTTTACGGTTGGGGGTGCGGGGGAACTGTGTTAAAGGGTCAGAACATTAGAAAGGTTGAGAAGAACTGTTTTAACCCCATCAAAGTTTAGGGTTTTGAATCTTGTTGTTGAGACAAGGTCTTACTGTGTAGCCAAAGCTGGCCTCAAACTCACTGTGCATCCTCGAAGATACTCATGCTTGCGACACACTGTCCCAATCCCTAGTCTCAGCTGCTAGGGTTCCCAGTACAGGACACCTGACCGGTATTTCTGAATTAGTCAATAAGAAAGGGCTATTGAAAGGTTTTTTTTTTTAATTAAAAATCTGACACATTCTTGGTCCCAAGCACTTCAGAAAAGGGAAACAACATGAATTTTGGAAGGACACAAGCATTCAAACACAGTAATTACAGATGTCATGCCATTTCACCCAGAAGGTTTCTCTGCATGTTTTTAAAATAGAACAGTCTTCCAATCAGGATAATTAGAACATAACTTCCGTGTCTATAAAGGAGCATCAATTTCTCAAGATAAAAAAAAAGAATCAGTACTAAAATGGACCCAATTATTTATTTTTTCAATTGATACAGGATTCCAGTAAAGCTCATAGACTACAACTTGTCACATGGCCTCAAAGGCCTCTCTAATCCAGTAGTTCTTTGATTTTCCATTTTTTATTGTTTTTTTTTTAAATTTATTGACATTTCAAATATTTCTCTTCCCAATTTCCCCTCCACAAAACTCCTATCCCCTCCTTCCTCCTTGCCTCTATGAGGGTACTCCCCTACTTGCCTACCCACTCAGGGCCCTAGCATTTCCCTACCCATCAAGCTTCCACAGGACCAAGGGGCTCCCTTCCCAGTGATGTCTGATAAGGCGATCCTCTGCTATATATCTAGCTGGAGCCATGGGCACTCCCTGTGTACTCTTTGGTTGGTGATTTAGTCCCTGTGAGCTTTGGGGGGTCTGGTTGGTTGATATTGTTCTTCCTATGGGGTTGCAAACCCCTTCAGCTTCTTCAGTCCTTGCCCTAACTACTCTATTGGGGTTCCTGAGCTCAGTCCAATGATTGGCTATATGCATCTTAATGTGTATTGGTCAGGCTCTGGCAGAGCCTCTCAGGGGACAGCTATACCAGGCCCCTGTCATCAAGTGCTTCTTGGTATCAGCAATAGCGTCTGGGTTTGGTATCTGCAGATGGGATGGATCCCTAGGTGGGGCAGTCTCTGGATGGCCTTTCCTTCAGTCCCTGCCCCACTATTTGTCCCTGCATTTCTTTTGACAGGAGGAACTCTGGGTTAATATTTTTGAGGTGGGTGGGTGACCCCATCCCTCAACTGGGGGCTATGCCTATCCACTGGATATGGTCTCTGCAGGTTCTCTCTCCCTTTTGTTGGGTATTTTGTCTAATGTCCTTCCTGTTGGGTCCTGGGAACCTCTTGGATCCTTGGCATCTGGGACTTTCTAGTGGCTACCCCCAGTTCCCACTTCCCCACTACTACACGCCTACTTTCAAATTCCTGACCCTCTGTACTTCTCTCCCATCTCCTCCCATACCTGAACTGCTCCCCCTTTCTCCCCCTCCTCTCTCTCTCTCCCAAATCCCTCTCTCCTTCCACTTCTTGAGATTATTTTCTTCCCCCTTCTGAGTAGGACTATAGCATCCACACTTTGGTGTGGTCTTCTTTCTTCTTGGGTTTCATATGGCCTGTGAGTTGTATCATGGGTAATCCCAGCTTCTTTTTGGCTAATATCCACTTATCAATGAGTACATACCATGTGTGGTTTTTTGTTTTGTTTTGTTTTTTGTTTTTTGGGGGTTTTTTGGGTTTTTTTGTTTTTGTTTTTGTTTTTGTTTTTGTGGCTGGGTCACCTCACTCAGGATGATATTTTCAAGTTCCATGAATTTGCCTGTGAATTTTATGAAGTCATTGTTTTTAATAGCTGAGTAGTACTCCATTGTGTAAATGTACCACATTTTCTGTATCCATTCCTCTACTGAGGGACATCTGGGTTATTTCTAGCTTCTGGCTATTATAAATAAGGCTGCTATGAACATAATGGAGTATGTCCTTGTTATAATGTTGGATCATCTTTTGGGTCTATGCCCAGGAGTAGTCCAGCAGTTCTTAAGTCTGGTTCTCAGAAAGGAAACAACTGTATCACCCGGAGTAATGTGACTGACTCAGAAAGCCAGGACAGGGACTTCACAAGGAGCCCTCAGTGGGATTCTATGACAGAGAAGTTTGAGAAGTCCCGATTTTGAGGTTGTCCCTACCTCCATCCTTCTGTCCTAACTTCGTGTGTCTTCGTTAAAGAAATCAATTGCTTGTCTTCGTGATAATTAATTGTGTTTGCCAGCTTGGTTAGATTGAAGAATGCCCTGGAATTGGGAAAGCACATAGTAGCCACGAAAGTGTTTCTAGAGGAGATTGCCATGCGAGTCAGTGAGTTAGACCCCCACCATGAGATAGACTGGCTTTGAACCTCCCATCATCCTGCCTTGGGCTTTTGTGTACTAAGATTACAGGTACGCAATATCGCATCTTGTTTGTCTTGCTGTAACAATTTGCCAATTATTTCTTAAAGAAATGAGCTAGTGCCTATGTTTGTTGTGTGTAGATTAATTAAGAGACTAAGTGAATATAGGGGGCAGTTGCCAGTGTTGGATACTTTTGCTTTGTCCCATAAGAGCATCCCATAGTAGAACCTTGCATTTGAGGATTATTCAACCTTGTGTGTGCTATTGGAATTGAAATAGAGTCTGCCCTCCTTCCTTCAGGCTCTATCTGCGGGTCCAACCAACCATGAATCAGAGCAATTTGGAAAAAAAATACATCTCTACTCAACACATACAGACTGATTTCCTTGTCGTTATTTCCTGTACAATCCAGTGTAACAAAAATTTTTACAGCATTTACTGTGTAATAGATATAAGCAATCTAGAAATGTTTCACAGCATGAGAGGATTACATAAGATATTGGAAGTAAAGCAGCTTTTAGAGTTAGCGACTTGACCATCTGAGGGGTTTGGTGTCCTTGAGAACCATGGAGACAATCCTCATGGACCCTGAGGTTTGATTATATTCCATTTTCAGACTTAATATTATCCCTACTAAACCAAATTATAGGCTTTTAACGGCATTAACAAAAAGCTGGCACACCTAATGGTGTAATGGAGGGCAAGCTGTTTGAGGGACTGGACATTCTTGATTTATGTCTCTGCAGTACAAACAGTCCCTGGTGGGCTAACAGTGTAAGGTGTAAGGCTACTGAGTGCGGCCTTGAGCACAGATGGGCAGGCAGCAGTTAACAGCCAGTTCCAGCACACGTTGCCACAGCCAACTTACAGTCTGCCTTACTGTCTATAATAACTTGGGTGGTTTGGAAAACCCCATTACTTTCTTTGACTCTGTAAATTCTGGTAGTACTTGACGTAATTTTGTGTGTCACCTTGGCTGAGCATAAGGGCCAGCCAGATATTTAGTCAAACATTACTCGGAGTATTTCTGTGCCTGTATTTTTAGCAAGATTTTTGATGTTTTTAAATATGCAGCAATGTGCTGAAAATTATACCTTCTGACCAATAACTCCTGTCTTATAGGTTTGATACAAAAATACGTGTTTTAAAAACCATTCGTTCCTAATTAAACTAAAACTGATTGAGGTAAACTTATTGTAAATAGTCTGATTCAGCTGGAACTGACATAGTATTATAAATCAAACACATCCCAGTGGAAGACCACACACCCGGGAATATATGGGCAGTAGAAATTGGCATTGATGGATGGGGCAGGGACAAAGTTGGGTGGGCAGATCTGGAAGGAGTTGGGGCATGAACTTGAAAACAAAAAGAAAATAAAATATTTGTTGAAAAGAACCGGACAGAGGCAATTTCTAAATAGAAACCACTCTACTGTGTCTCTGGCTTGAACTGAGAGAGGTAAGGGCCAAAATGAATTCTCAGGAAGTTATTTTGACACTTTTTCTTTTTCTTAAGGTGTGTGTGTGTGTATGTGTGTGCCTGTGTGTGTGTGTGTGTGTGTGTGTGTGTGTATGTCTCTGTGTATATGTGGGTATGCCTGTTTGTGTGCCTGTGTGTTGTATGTGTGTGTATGTGTGTGCCTGTATGTGTGTATGCCTACGTCTTTATATGTCTGTGTATGTTTCTGTGTATATGTGGGTATGCCTGGGTGTATGCTTATGCCTGTGTATCTGTCTCTCTGTCTCTCTGTCTCTGTGTGTGTGTGTGTGTGTGTGTGTGCCTGTGTGTGTGTGCCTGTGTGTGTGTGTGTGTTTCTTCTGTGGGAGTTGGGAGTTGAAAGAGGACAACTTTCAGAAGTCTGTTCTCTTTTACAACAATGTGATTCCTGTGATCAAATTCAGGTCATCTGGATTGTGTAGCAAGGACCCTTTATCCAATGAGCCATCTCACTGGGTGCAGAAACCTATGGATGCTCATTAATCCAAGCAAAGAGGGAGATTTTCAAGGTTATAAACTACTGAATACTGCCATGATAATCCTAACTTGGGAGTAATTTTAAGTAGATAAGTATTTGTTCACCTACTTCCAAACACCACAGTAAGAATGCCTACCTCATGTAATTATTTTTTGAAATAGCACATCTTGCATATGAATGACAACATCTTCTGGACAGTCGTAGTAGCTGTATATAAAAATGCTGTCTGTTGAACACTAGTCTAAACACTTTATGTTAGAGACATATTTGACCCTCATGACAACCTTACGAATTTAGAGCTATTTCTAAAACCCATATTACAGGTGAAGACAGGGAAACCAAGAGTTATTAAATAAATGCCACCCAACTACTAAAGGCGAATTCAAACTTTACAGCCTTACAACCTTGAAGACCATGTTTTGTAATAAGGTATTCTACTGACCCTTCATTCAGAAAGGAGCCCAGGTAATGTTGGGAGGTGTCTCAGAAATAGGGACCTTGGTCACAGTTAACTTATGAGTTTTTCTAGTAGTTAAGTCACAAAGATGATTTTTTTCCATCTTTATTAACTTGGATATTTCTTATTTACATTTCAAATGTTATTCCCTTTCCCGGTTTCCAGGCCAACATCCCTCTAGCCCCTCCCCCTCCCCTTCTATATGGGTGTTCCCATCCCCATCCTCCCCCATTACCGCCCTCCCCCCAACAATCCCGTTCACTGGGGGTTCAGTCTTAGCAGGACCAAGGGCTTCCCCTTCCACTGGTGCTCTTACTAGGCTATTCATTGCTACCTATGCAGTTGGAGCCCAGGGTCAGTCCATGTATAGTCTTTGGGTAGTGGCTCAGTCCCTGGAAGCTCTGGTTGGTTGGCATTGTTTTTCATATGGGGTCTCAAGCCCTTTCAGCTCTTTCTGTCCTTTCTCTGATTCCTTCAACAGGGTCCGTTCTCAGTTCAGTGGTTTGCTGCTGGCATTCGCCTATGTATTTGCTGTATTCTGGCTGTGTCTCTCAGGAGAGATCTACATCCGGTTCCCTATCTGCCTTCACTTCTTGCTTCATCCATCTTATCTAGTTTGGTGGCTGTATATGTATGGGCCACATGTGGGCAGGCTCTGAATGGGTGTTCCTTCAGCCTCTGTTCTAAACTTTGCCTGCCTCTCCCCTCCTAAGGGTATTCTCGTTCCCCTTTTAAAGAAGGAATGAAGCATTCACATTTTGGTCATCCTTCTTGAGTTTCATGTATTCTGCACATCTAGGGTAATTTAAGCATTTGGACTAATATCCACTTATCAACGAGTGCATACCATGTGTGTTTTCCTGTGATTGGGTTACCTCACTCAGGATGATATTTTCCAGTTCCATCCATTTGCCTACGAATTTCATAAAGTCATTGTTTTTGACAGCTGAGTAATATTCCATTGTGTAGATGTACCACATTTTCTGTATCCATTCCTCTGTTGAAGGGCATCTAGGTTCTTTCCAGCTTCTGGCTATTATAAATAAGGCTGCGATGAACATAGTGGAGCATGCGTCTTTGTTGTATGTTGGAACATCTTTTGGGTATATGCCCAGGAGAGGTATAGCTGGGTCCTCAGGTAGTGCAATGACTTTCTTAAAAAGAAAATAATGTCAGATAAGCTAAAGCTTGCTATTCTGTTTGTTAGGGTCCTTGGCTTCCAATGTATCCAGAAGTAGCTTCAAATTGCTTCAGTAGGAGGGAGTACAAGAAGAAGGGAGATTGACTGTGACCAAAGCCCAGGTCACCACCTCAATCTATAAACAGTATTTATTAGGTTGATGGGAAGTCACTTCCGAGTCCCTGGCTCATGGACAACAGTGGGCAGTGATCTCTGTGTGAACTCAAACATCTACGGTGTTTCCACGGAACTCTGGATTCCTGGTCCACACTCTTACTGAGTCAAAAAGGGAAAGTTCAGAGCAAACCGAAGACTGCCTTCTATTTATTAAACCTACCAGATTTCTACCAAGAGTAGAGAAATTCTCAAAGGTGGGAATAGCTGTGCCTCCCGCTGGCTTGGTGGCCTGGAGGAGGACAGCAGCGGACTCATCTCTGGTCCCTGCCTCCCTGAAGAGCTGGGTCTTCTTATGCTTTCAGTCTCACCCAGTGTCCCTCCCATGCTGTCCCCACACACCAAAGCTGCCACTTTTCACAATGAAACCACCACCATGGTGTCATGCGAAGCCCTTTGGATCTTGGGACCGCAGTATTCCAAGCTCTCTCTAGTAGTGAATGAATACAAATTAAAAGTATTTATAGGATAGGAAATACCAGGTGTATAGAGCTGATAAGAGGGCAATTCTTACCAATTTTTCTGCATCTAAAACAGTTCTATCCCATCCTTTTGGATAAAGTTTAATCTCTTGACTTTGTGATGTCCAGGAACTCTGTTTTCATCTCCACCTGTGGAAGTATCTTTTTTTACTCAAATTCTTCTCTAATTCACACACACACACACACACACACACACACACACACACACACACACACTGAATTTCTGGAATCCCTGTCTTTTTTTTCCTGCAATCCTTTAAAGAGTCTTAATTCATTTCTTGTGGGGAAACCTGTCTTGCTTATACAGCATTAGTTATCTTATTGTCATTATCATTATCTACGTGCAGTAGATAATCTATAAAAGGCCAGTACTAGTAGAGCAAGCATGTCACTCTGGGGGACAGAGCTACAGGGGTTCAGAAGCTAGGTTTGCCCACAACATTTTTTCCTGTTCCAAAAATTGTTGACTTTTGACTTGGCAGAGAACACCAAACATTTAATCACAGACCCCCTCATAAGACGGCTGCTGGTACGTGACCATACTAAAGCCAGCTGCAGAGTCACCGGGGTCATGTCTGTAAGGAGGTGGGTCTGGTAGGAAAGCTGTGACATTCAGGATATGGTTTCAACCATCATGTTGCACGTAAGAAAGCAATACAGCTATGAAATGTAGGAATAAATTGAAGTAGATTTGAGGTTGCTCTGCTATAGAGAAATCAGCCCTGAATAAAAATAAAATAGGAATAAAAATTTTAGATCGGGAATGTTAAAGGTCAGTGAGTCCATCTGAGTCACTTTGTAGATGAAATATGAACTTCTATATTTTAAAATATGTAGGTGGGAAGCCATATCATTTAATTGTGGCAGAAGCAAGTTTAGAGCACAGGTCTCTAGATTTCTAC
This sequence comes from Rattus rattus, assembly GCF_011064425.1. Lineage (NCBI taxonomy): Eukaryota > Metazoa > Chordata > Mammalia > Rodentia > Muridae > Rattus > Rattus rattus. Next base: position 51,805,134 of record NC_046165.1, on the reverse strand, counting down.
CATAGAATATTTACTCTAACAAATAACTTTCTTCAGTATCCCAAGAACATGGGAACATAACTTGACTACAATTTAGCAATAGCCAGAAATTCTCTCTCTCTCTCTCTCTCTCTCTCTCTCTCTCTCTCTCTCTCTCTCTCTCTCACACACACACACACACACACACACACACACACACACACACACACAGACGCACGTGTGTGCGTATGTGAGAGGTTGGAGTTCTAAACCAGATATCTTCTATTGCTCTCCACCATGTTTCTTGAAACAGGGTCTCTCCCTAAACATGGAGCTCACTGATTGGATAGACTTATGTCTTAGTTATTTTTTCTATCGCTGCCAAGAGACACCGCAAGCAATCCATAAAATTCATAAAGTAAAGCATTTACCTGGAGGCTTGCGTATAGTTCCAGGTTAGAGTTCATGCTGTCATGGAGCAGTAGAGCAGTAGCTGAGAGCTGATATCTTATCTGAAATTTGGAAGCAGAGAACAGGAGAGATTGGGCCTGGCTGGGATTTTTGAAACCTCAAAGCTCACTCCCAGAACAAGGGCCATACCTTCTAATCCCTCTCAAACAGGTCCACCTACTAGCATTCAATATGAACCTATGGGAGGGGGCATTCTCATTCAAACCACCACACTGATTAACTAGCAAGCCTCCAGAGTCTTTCTGTCTCTGCCTCCCAACTGTCAGATTATGGGCGTGCACCGCCATGCTTAGCTGTTTGACTGAGTGCTGGGGGATGAACTCAGGTCCCTGTGCTTACATAGAAATCACTTTGCCTACTAAGTCACCTTCCCTTTTCTTCAAGCTGTTAAAAAAAAACTAGGATGAGGTGAGACTATATGGGTCAGGGGGTACTAGCATGCACTGTCTTTCAGAGAAACCAACTTGGTTCTACTGGACAGCTCACAGATGCTAGTAACTCTAACTTCAAGGGATCCAGTTCTTTCTTCTGTCCTCCAGAGGCACCTGCACTCAGTGTACTTATTCCTCTTTAGATATACACGGAAAAAAAATTTTAAAAAAGCTTTTGAAAAAAAAAACTGTACTGTTAATTGGAAACTATAGCAGAAAAGACAGGAAAGAACTATTTGATTAATCAGCCTCAGTCATATTTGGTATTTTTGTGTGACATTCCCTGGTGTTGTGAAAGAGATGTATGCAGGTGAGGTTAAGTGAGACAGAAGGCTAGAGCCTGTGATTGGGCAATGGAAAAAGAAGGCGGGGCTAAGAGTTTTAGAGCCAGGAGACTGGGGACAGATAGGAGCAGAAGGACAGAGAAAGATGGAGGAAGAGGACGAACCGGATCCATGTGACCTGAAATAACCACGGATAGCTATGGATATCACAGAAGAGCGATAGCATAATATAGGGCAATTTGCCCAGTCTAGGTGGGAAGCTTGTATCAATATCAACTGAGTTTTGAATTCTTTGCGTGGGCATTTTGGGGATTGAGAATTTACTGTTATAAATCTGAGTGATAAATTATAAGCCTCTGGGGTTTTTCTTTATACGGGGCTCGGGGTTTAGAGCCAGCGGCTGCCAGTCCTGCAGGGGCTAGGAGGAGGAAGATAGCCTGGAAAGACAGGAACTGTTTGGCGGCAGTGAACTGCGGGAAATTGGACCGACCACTGCTTGGGCTAGCCATGGGGGCAGGGAGACCGCGAAGCCAGCAAGTAGCTGGTATTATCGTGGATTGTTTTTAATAATTACACTCTACAAGAGCAAGCATCTCTTCACACCAGGCAGGGCATCGGTGACAGACCGAAGCAATTGCACCCGTCTACACTGGTGCAGCAAGGAGTCAGGGTAATACTGTCTTGCAACAGCTGCATCCTACCACTTCCTGCTCTGCTTGCAGGCAATTCTACCTAAGAGACTTCTCTCCTCAGCACTGACTCCTTCTGTAACCTTGGGGCAGAGCTTGCGAATTCAGCGACTTTCTGAGCCTCCTGAGTCTGTTAGGTTTTCTTACCTTCCAGAGTCGTCTGAGCAGCTCTTTTCCCTCTAGGACTGAATGTTTCGATTTGAAAGGGCAACAAAAGCAACACAGATTTGTTTTGTTCCTGTTTGTGTACATAGCTTTATTATTCTGCTGCCCTGGTGGGCAGGTAGGGTTCTCTTGTTTACTTTTGTCAAGATTTAGAGTCATCTGGGATGAGGGAGCTTCCGATGACTAATTGCCTCCATCTGATTGGCCTGTGGTCAAATTCGGACATGGGAGGGCTTAGCTCTCGATGGACAGGGCCACTCCCGGGTTGGTGGTCCTAGGTTGTATAGGAAAGTTAATTGAACAGACCAAGCAGTAAGCAGCATTCACCCTGTCTTGCCTTCACTATAGACTAAGCCATAAGATGAAATGAACCCTTTCCTTTTTAAGTTGCACTTGGACAAGATGTTTAAGATAGGAATAGAAAACCAACCAGGACACCTGTTAACGTGGTTTTTTACTATATAGTCCAGACTGGCCTCCAACTCGCAATAATCCTCCTGCCTTAGCATCCGGAGTGCTGGGGTTACAGGTGCACATATCTAACTTTGATTCATTTCTTGGAAGAACTGTGAAACCTCCCACGGAGCCTCTGGAGCCTACTTGTTCCCATTCTCTCCTTCCTCCCCACTGTAATCCTCAACCCAACTCCATCACAGACAAGTCTCCAATTCATTGCCTGAAAATGTCCTAAATCTCCAACTCCCCAAACCACACAGAATCGTCTAGAAACTTGAAAATAGAAATCCAGGGTCTGTTTCCCAAGATTACTATTTAGTTGGTAGAGAATGGTACCTAAGCGCTCATAATTTTGAAAAAAGTACTCCAGGTGATCCCAGTGTCTGGGGTTGAGAAGAATTCAAATGTGCTGTTCTCTCCTGGAGGTGCTTCCATTTTGACAGAGACTTTTTGAAAAGTCTAGAATCCCTAGTTTGGAAACTTTAGAATCCTATACACTCATACAAGATGGTAGAGCTTCTAATATAGATGGGGAGAGATATTTAGAGTTCCCCCCCCTAAACTGTTGACTGGAGTTTACCTTCTTTATTGACATGACTGTGCCCTAGGCCCTGGAAAGAAAACTGTCAGCAGTGCATCACCACGGATGCTAAAGAAAAGAGAAGACTCTCGAATACAAGAGGCATCGGCAACATCCTCTTAGTGGATGGAGGGAGACACACGAGGCTGGACTGCCCACACATCTGCTTCCAGAGTGCTCTGCTTCGCTGTATACGTACCCGCTCTCAAATAACCTCCTACCAAAACTAGAAATGGTCACTTAAACCGAGAGTTCTTCATCAGAAAACTGGTTTCCTATTTAAGTTCTTTCCCCCACTATCACCGATGTTGAAATTATATATAAAAAACAGGAAACTGGACAGTTTTATTTTCCTCACGAGGCATTTTTAAAAGGCCATGTAAGCTGGGTAGCTCACATCTTCATTCCCAGTATTGGGGAGGTAGAGGTAGGTGGATCTCAGAGTTTGAGACCAGCATGGTCTACAGAGCAAGTTCCAGGACAGCCAAGACTCCACAGAGAAACCCTGTCTTGAAAAAAACTAACTAAATAAATCAATGAAGTAGAATAAATAACAGACCACGCGAGGAGTCTGTAGAGTAATAAGGAGTGAGCCTGCACAGCACATGGGGTATAAAGTGTTTACAGTCCCTTGTGCCACCCTCAGACTCACTACACTAATCCTCCAGCCCTGACAGATAATCTGCTGTCCTAAGAAGGTCTGTGCTTCATCAATAGAAGTAACTTGAGTATCAGTCACTGTAAGGGACACAGCATTTCTTTTCCACTCCTCAGTGATGTTAGTAATTGTTCCAACGTGAAGTAATCAAATGGTGAGGTGCCCAAGAGAAATATGGCATTCTGTGCTTCTCGTCCCAAGCTGCCTAGCTACAATGGATTACCCAACCAATATTATAGCTTGGTACGGCTGTGTGATTACTTTGTTCCCAGTGGGATGTGAGAAATTGACATAGGTAACTTTCCTCTTAGTTAATTAAAGGGAATTGTTTCTTTGGGTCTCCCCTTTACTGTACAGTGGGATGCAGCATGTTAATGAGTCAGCTGAGCCATCTGGAAGTGTACGTGCTTTAGAAGAGCGAGCAAGTTGTAGAGAACAAGAACCATGAGGAATCTCATCTCAAACTAAAATGGTCACGTTTGGATTATTATATAAGAAATTTATTTTGGTTTTATTTAAGTCCCTTGCAGTCCCCTTGTAGTTTCTAAAATGTTACACAATTAATATACTTAGTTATAAAATGCCACTTGAGTAGGTCAGGACAAAAACAAGACAAATGTCAATGTACTAGCTTTCTCTACTGTATTCTCAAATATAATGGTCTTGACTTCTAACTTAAATTCCATGAGACAGGACACCCCCTTTAGGAGGTTGTCTGTGCTTCGGGCCAACAGACTACTAACACTTTCTCTTCCAATCACTCATGTGTTAGAAGGGCTCATAGAACTCAGAGAAGCCTGCTTCTTTCATTTGTTATAGTGGACAGACACATGTATCAACATGGGGAGAGAAAGTATAGAGCTCTCATGACTTCTGTGGGTCATTCTCTTACCTGTAGTCCCTGAGCTGTGGAACCCAAAAGCAGTCAAAGAGGCAGGAGGCCCCTCCTTCTTACCCTAACCTATGAGCCCAGTGCAGGGAAAGGAGGTGAAAAGAAAGCCTAAAACTCACCAGTCCCTAAGTTCCCCCTGCAAAAACAAAAGAAAAGCAAACAAACAAAAAACAAAAACAAAACAAACCACCAATGCCTAAACAGGAAAACCCACCAATCCCTGGGGCTCCCCTAAACTCAGAACTTGAAATTCCACCAATCTTCACTCCGGAAATCTCTGCCCTGAGAAGTTCTGCCCCCTCCAAAATCCTATATAAGCACTGCCCCTTTGTTCAATTTCCTGCTGTCTGCTCCATCCCTGGACCCTCCAATAACTCTCTTTCATGACGCTTCCTGCCTGGTGTGACTCTCTCATTAGAAGAAGCCAAGAAGCATGAAGAGAAGGGAAGAGAAGAAGCAGGGCTGAGGGCCCTGGGCTCCTGTCTTTCAGGATGCCCTTCCCCTTAGGACACTGTCCCACCTCAGAGCTGTGTGGTCCCTGGGCTCCTGTGTCTCAGGGTGCCCTTCCACTGGGATGTCCTCTCTCCTCAGAGCTGTACGTATGGTTCCTGGGCTTCAGAGTCCCGGAATACCCTTCCATCCAAGCAGAAACACATTACCTTCTGGTATTTTGAAACATGGAAGCTCTCTGAACCTTACCTATTAGGCTTTTAATGGAGGTCTTATTATATATACATAATGGATTAGAGTTAACTACTGGCTGTTGCTAGTCAACTGAAACTTTAATTCCTGCTATGGTTTGGAATGGAATTGTCCCCTTTACTGTTCATGTGCTTGTTGCTCAGTGTGGCAGGCTTGGGAGGATGGAGTCTTAGTAGGTGAAGCTTAGCTTAAAGTAATTGGGTCACTGGGGGTGCTGCCTTTGGGAGAAAATTAATGTAGTTCTCTTGAGACCCCAATTAGTTCCCTCAAGTGCAAACTATCTTGAAAAGAGCAAGTCTGGTTACTGAATCTCTCTGGTTTCCTGCCTCATGTGACCTCAGACGCCCAAACCACTGGGGCTGCCCAATCTTGGCTGTTCAGTCTCTGAAACCATGAACTGATAAAAATAAACAATCCCCAACCCTTGGATATTTTAAAAAAATATATTACCCAGCCTTGGATATTTTGTTATATTAACAGAAAGCAGATTAATATAACCCTTCTTATTAGGAGATCTAAGAGTGGAAATGTGTTACTGTGGTTGCTTTCCTTAGCAACCCACAACTCCATCATGAGGTGATCCAGGAACCTTTATTCACTCCATCTCACTACCACAGGAGACATTAAGGATCACTTTGGATGTTCCAAGATTACAGGAGTTGCGGCTGAGAAACAGAGTGAAGGCTGCATATGTAGTCTTATCATAAGTCATAATATCATACCCTGTGTGTTGACTTTTTAAAAAAGGGATTGCAGTTTTCACAGACACAAGAACTGTGAAAAACATTGAAGGTCACCTTGACTAGTTTCTCTTCTTGCACCAGATTGTCTTCAAGAAGACATTCGCCAGAGGACCAGCCCATAGGGTTGACTTGGTTGTACTAAACCTCACTTGAGACCAGTGATGTACTGTCTTGCTACACAGTTGACTGCTCTCTAATAAACCCTCAAGCAAGAGTTCTGGAGCCAAGTGAGTGAAGGAAGGGCATATGCTATGCTCCTTCTTAAAGAGTCGTAGGGCATAATATTTTAAGCTTTAGAAAATGCCAAGAAATTTGCAGAAATAGGCTTGATGGAGAGTTTAAATGTAATTATTTAATATAATTAACATTGGTGATTACATTAACAATCATTAAATGTAATTAACAATGAACCACACCCAGAATTCCCAACCCCCAACTCCAACAAGACTAAGTAGAATTAACACATTCTGTAAAATACACTTAGGAGATGCAGATCTATTTCACGACTTGACCTTACTTAGCCCTATTTCCTAAACCATTGAGGTCAATCATGAGAATACACAGATTCTGATCCTACAAGAGACAGAGAAACATTAGGATTTGAAACTCTTTCTTGATTGGTGGATGTTAGCCTAATCTGTGGTACATGGAACATTTTTTTTCCTTTGAGAATATACGGAGAACTTCAGAGACAAAGAAGCTGCACACCCAAAATAAAGTCCTCACTCAGCAAACCTCAAACATCTAGGTCAACCCCTTTTCTCAGTACCCTTCAGAGGGCTCGCTAACAGAGCCTGAGTCTCTCCGAGCAAGAACACCTAGTTTCTGTTCTGTTTAATGTCACCCTGGCAAGAGCTCTGGTGCCACACAGCTGGACATGAGTCTCTCTGTGACAGCTGAGAAGTTGTTTAGTCTGATGGCAACTCAGGGCTCTACTTTGTGAAAGGAGGCTAAAAACATCTCACTGTGCTTTCAGTGACTGAGGTAAAGACACCAAAGTTCTGAGCGGAGCGTGAGGAGCTCACAGTGGAGATGTCCCAAAGTCGTTCTTCTCTCCCCTCTCCCATGTAGCATTTACATCACTTTTAGACTGGCCCTATCATGTGTTTCATTATTATAGGATGTATATTTTATTATTCATATTTGTGAAACCTTCTTGCTATTCATTTCAAATTGGTCTGTAGAATTTGACCACTGTTTTGCCCAGAAAATCCTAGAAGTGGAATAGTATGGAATACCAAGGCCTACTTTTTATCTTCAATGAAATGCCAGTCTTCCTCCTGCCTTTTTGCTTTATGGGAATAAATTTTATGACTGTGATTAACTTTTTCTGTATCTACACAACTCTGTCTAAACATACAGGGAGCTAAATGACAAGAGTCAAAACTACATTCTTGGTAACACAAAAATTTTTCAGGAACTGAAACAGAGCAGAAGGCTATAAGAGGGATTCACTTTGTTTATCCAAATGTAAAAGGCTGAAAGTGCATAGCTGTGTCACAAAGGCCTCCCCTGGGAATAATAATAAAAGCAATATATCATGTTTTAAAATCCAAATATTAACCCAATCAGCCAGACCTGTAATGCCCAAGGTAAGCTACTTACATCCATGGGCACAGGTGCAGAAATCATTTATAAAATACTTAAAATGAATTTGCTATACACACACATAAGTGTGTGCCCGTGTGTGTGTGTGTGTGTGTGTGTGTGTGTACACGTGCACATGAGCATCTTGGCTTCAGCTGTCAAGTTGGCGCATCTCAGAGTTATCTAAAGGGGGTCTCAATTGGTGGGTTGCCTGAACCACATTAGCCCATGGGCATCTCCGTGGGGCATTTTCTGGATTGCTAACTAATGTAGGAGGCCTCAGCCCACTGAGGGAATGCTATCCATAGGTCGTTGCTCCTGGGCTATATATATGTGAGCAAACCAGAGGGTGCAAGCCAGGATGCAGCTTCCCTCTGTGGTTTCTGCTTTAGGCACACGCTTTGAGTTCTTGCCTTGGATTCCCTCCATGATAGATTGTAAGTGGAGATGAAACAAACCACCACCCAAGTTGCTCTTGGTTGTGGTGTTTATCACAGCAACAGAAAGTCTGTGTGTAAACTGACAGATTGCTTCTAAATTTTATACTGAATAACCAGGCCAAGAATGCTCCATCTTAAAGAACAAAATAACATGCCATTTAATATTAGAAAAATTGAGTGGTATAATTTTACCTTAGCATAATGAAAATGAAATTGCACAATCATCCCAATGGGCCAAAGATAAGGCTCATGTCACACAAGACCCCGGATCTGTCTCCAGTGACACACACAAGAAAAGACGATCAGCATGAACAGCACACTGATGGGACCAACTTCCCCACCTAAGAAATTATAGAAAACTGTAACTAGGAGATTATTGAAACCTAAATTTAAAAAATATGCCAGATTATATTTAATGGAAAATATAAAGTGCTTTTCTGCCAGCATGGATAATAAAAGGAAACATTTGCTGTCGTTATCTCTAATCCTAATCAACATTGTACTTTAGGCTTCAGGCAACAAAATTACACAAACACAAAAATTATACAACACCATCAAAATTTGTAGATGATCAGACTTAGTATATGGATGGGAAACCCATAAAGATAAACATAATTAAAAATGAATTAAAGTCTCTGGGTCATTGTATTAAAATCAACTGTATACCTATATGCTACAAACAACTAGAAACAAAATTTTAAATGGTGCCATTTATATTATAAAATATTAAGTACTTATATAATCAGATACACATTAAAATTTACACTGGAAATTGCAAAACACAATGGAGGGAGCTTTAGAAAGATTTAAATATCAGGAATACATCATCCTGCATTGGAAGACTCAGTTCTGAAAAATATCAAGTCTTCCCAAATCATTCAGTGTAACTCAAACCCAAATTCCATCCTTCCATCCTGTGAAAGTGTGTGTGTGTGTGTGTGTGTGTGTGTGTGTGTGTGTGTGTGTGTGAATACTGTACTGACAGGCTATTTCTAACTTTTACACTGAGTAACTGACAAGAGTACTCCAGAAAAATCTTAAAAACAGAGTTACATAGTGGCACAGCAGTTAAAACAGTGTGGCACTAGTGGTGCAAGGAGCACACACACACACAGGTACACACTGACACACACAAACACACACACAGGTACACACTGACACACACAAACACACACAAACAGACACACATGTGCACACACATGCATACACATGCACATACACACACAAATCAATAGGACAAAGATTACAGAAAAAAGACAAATTTAGACTGATGACAAAACCTTGCTGCTGCAAAGCAGTGGAGAAAAGATAAGGTGGCTGTCAACTGCAGGCTGTGTGACTAAGACGGGCTTTAGATCAGCCTTGCCTCTGCCATTAAAGTCACGATTGACCCTGTACTTGAAAGTGAAGGCAACACAGGAAGAAAAAATTGGAATATGCAAAGACACAATTCACAATGCATCAAAAACATCTTTGGAAATTATTGCAACAGGCTGCTTATTACTTTGTTCTTAACATTATTGTGAAGGAAACCATTAGGAATTAGTAAAATAAGAAGACTCCTGGGAAGATTTTGTGAGTGTCCAGATGAGACTTGTCAAGCACGAACTTCCATGGGGCTTGCTTGTTATTTCACTGAACCCCTGAACCCCACAGGACTGTGAAACCACAGATCCGAGTATTGTGATGTTTCCATTGTAAGTGAGCCAAGAGGAACCCATAAATCCAGATTCCTAAGACAAACAAGCAGACAGCGGCATAGTTATAGATCATGAAAATGAGTTAAAGGGATATAAACAGTAGTCAAATCATCTCTGGGATATCCTGGGCACAGAACTAGAGGCATTCCTTCACAAGCAGTTAGCAAGCAGCATGGTTTTAACCGTGACATTGGATCATATTAAAGCACACACAAGCTTTCACACTGCCACGGTAATTAGTGATAACTTCCTACCTAGAATTCTATAGTCCTGATCTCATAGTCATCTGTGAGGTAGGATGAAACATTTCTGTCATATGCAGCGCATCAAAGAAGTTATCCCTTACATATCTATCCTTAGTAGTCTACTGGAGGAAGTTATCCCTTACATACCTATCCTTAGTAGTCTACTGGAGGAAGCATTTCTGCCAAAATCAGGGAATCAGTCAGGAAGACAAGTCAGGTAGATGTAGGGCTCAAGCAATAAAAGATCCAGAAGGACAGGAAGGACATCTCCAAGGAAACAGGTAATGGACGGAGACACACACACTTGGACGCGCACACACACACACATGCACACACACACACACACATGCACACACACCATACACTTCCACAAACAAGTTAATAAGTGTAATAAAAATATAAAGAACACAATTCAAAAAGATGGCATCGGCATTTCATATATATACAATGTGTTTACACGTACAAAATGGGCACAGTCACAAAGAGCTAGGGTAGAATTTATGGTTACTCATAGAAAAGTAAGCAAAACTCAAAACATGATCATTATTAATTCTGGGAAAAGTAAACTGAATGAAAGAATAATTATAACACACTTACAGTGCAACTATGAATAATATCTCTGGCAAATAAACACCATTTATCGATCTAAAACCATTGTAAAATTATTCCAAGACAAGAAGGGGATTAAAAAAAGCTTTGGGTTTGGCAATACCTAAAGTAAAAACAAAAAAAAATTAGGGATAATAATAAGTAAAAGAATTAGCTTCAAACAACAAGCATGTGTATTTTGAAACAGATACTTTTGGGAACTGGACAAGAAGGACAAAGTGAATGCTGGTCCTGCTTCCCACAAGCTTGGCGAAACTATTTCACACACCATCACATAGTACATTGGGCTCAAACTAAAACTAACCAAGTGTGGAGTCATGTTTATGACCCTGGCTCTCCTGCTAAGACTGAGGCAGAAGAATCAACCGTTCAAGGCTGACAGGCCACATAATGAGACTCTACGTCAAAAATAATAGAAGAAAATTCTCAAGTGTATGTCATCTTGGGGCAGGTAATTTTACCTCTGTTGACCTCATTTACAAAATGCTGGGGAAGACAGATTAACTTTTCTGTTTAGATGGTCTCTGACCAAGAACCTTAAATCATAAATAGTTTCTGCTTTAAAATCATTATGATCCCAAGAAGTGGAATCTAAATTTCACCACTGGAAGGGATGATAGCTCTCATTTAGTTTCCAGCAGGAAACCTAGAGGCATGGAGAATTTGTTCCAAGGTACCAACTTTTAGCGGCTGGAGAACTTCCTGTACCATTGATTTTGATTGGTTTAGTTTTTAGTTTTTCAGAAAGTGTTGGGTGGGTGCTTATGAATGAACCAAGCAAGCCACACAGAAATGCTTAAGTCTGATTCTTACAGTATTATTTCTATGGTGTAGGTGGGTAAGTGTCATAGTTGAACTTCTCCCTGTTCACATCTGTCTTGCCAGAACTGTGTGTCTGCCTCTAACTGAAAGCCCAGGTTAGAGTCAAGGTTAATAACATTTCTAACTGAGAAATGAATCCACCAGTGTCAATTTCCATTGGGTGTCACCAAACCTTCCTGAGGCCATCAGTAATTTTCCAGACTTATCCCTGCACTCTGCTTGTGGCTAAATCAATGCTCCAGTTATAACAGAGACACAGAGCCAGTATATGGTGGTTGGCAAACAGTGTTGCAGGTGACATTCCACCCAGAGCACGCTCTGCATGCTGTGAACTGCTTCCCTTCCCCCAGTCAATTTGCTGTGCTTGCCTGCCTGCAAATACAAGAGGGAAATCTGAGAGGCCAGTTACTAAGGAGACCAAAAAGGTGCTGTCTGAGTCATTCTCTGTTTGGAGGGAATGTGGGTGTAGTTTCTATGGCGGAAGCTCCGGTGGTGATTAATTCATTTTTGACGTCCATTTCAGGGTGCAAGGGATGAAGAATTAATTTCAAATTAAGCCTTACCCTTTCGACAGCACTCAGAGCTAGGGAGGAAGAAGCTTGGGCAGCACACTGGCAGGTGACAGGAAAAAGTGACTCACTGACTTAGTATATGGAAGAGAGGCATAGGAGAAGTCCGTCTTCATGGGGACTGGGGGGAGACAGGCAGAAATGTCCAGACCAGGAAATGGTTGTGCTTTGGGGCCAGATAAAAGCACGGGTAAAAAAATCAGTCATCTGACCCAGGAAAAAGAGCTGGAAGGGGATGTAAGTGTGAATCTATCTGCTTTTGTGCTAAACCCTGCATAACTGCCAGTTTCAATCAAGGAACCAACCCTGTTAAAATAAGAGATGTGGAGAAGGGTGTGGGGAGACAGAGGGGATCAGGAAGAGACGCTTGACTTAATTCTGACTTCTTCCTGGAGACAGCAGTACCACGGTGGAAATATCATGTCGTTAGACCACATGCTGTGTGCAGATCTAGCAACGGCATCCAATAGCTGGGTCTTTAGACCGCTGGGCCATGAGAGCAGCATAAGCCTTGCAGGAGAGGTGAAAGGCTCTGCTCACAGCAGGCACATAGTTGAAATAGAATCACAAACTCTACTGGAAAGACTCTTCTGGAAGGGAGCATCAACTTGGCCAATCAGAATGCTTCAATAGACTGTGTAGCTCCTAAGACGTCGAATGAATTTCTACCTTGGGAATAAGAGGGGATGTCTGTCTCCACCTGGAAGCTCTCTTATCTTCTGATTATCCAGAAAGTCTATTACCTGTTGGCCTGATGTGGCTCCAGAGTCACATAGAACTAGCCCGAGCTTCTCACAGAAACTGTTTTCTTCTTATACCATTCTTTCCCCCACTTGATTGCTATTTCTCCAGAAGACTGTGGGAGATTTAGCTCTAGCCACCCAAGTCCTCAATTCTACCCCTCCATTCCCTTTAGTTCTTAAGAAGTATGGCTTGAACCTAGTGCCTTGCTCATGTTAGGTAAGCACTCTACCACTAAGATGTATCGAAAAGCCCGCTTAACCATTTACTTTGAGACAGGGTCTTACTAAGTTGCTCCTGCTGGCCTTGGACTTGTGATCTTCCTGCCTTAGCCTTCCGAGTATCTGAAAGTACAGCCGTGCAAAATTATTCATGGTTTCTCTTTTCTTTCTCCTCTTCCTCCTCCTCTTCCTCCTCATCTTCTTCCTCCTCTTCTTCTCTGTCCCTTCCTTCCTCTTCCTTTTGTTTTTATTGGAACTATAGTTGCATAGCTGACAGTAGCTAAACTGCTTTCCTGTCTCCCACTTAGTTAGGTGTGAACAGTCATAGGTGACAGTGATATGTGAGCGTGAATACTGAGTGGCCAGCGTCACATGGCACCCGCATGTCCTTTGTCTTCCCTTCCTGTGTCAGCCCAACTGTAACCAGTGCATACTGGTGCTTATTTCAACCCCATGGAAAGTGCCAGTTCTCTGGTGAATGATGAAGGAATGAGTATGAAAAAAACTTGGTTCCCCAAATGCCATCGGGGACCCACGTTGCACGCCAGACTAGCTTATTATATAGGATGTAACACAGGAGAGTAGCAGGCCGATGGAAATGAACAATGCAGCATTACATGGCTGTCAATGGATCTTTTAGCATCAGCAACTTAGACTTATCTTACCTAAGCCAGCTCCTGCTCAGGTGTTCTTCAGATACAGGTACAATGGCTGGTTTATATGGTGTTTCGCCCGAGCAGAACAACTATTGGAACTCTGTGGACACTATCGTACTTCATAAATAGAACCTAAGATTGAATATTTTTTACATAGTTACAGCAAACTGACTTTAAGCCATCTAGACCCCTGTGTTGCTGCTAATCCGTATGTTCTCTGGCCCACACTCATGAAGTTGGAATTCTGTCATCTATTCTCTTGGCTACTTCTCCCAACTTCCCTTGGTATTCTTGAGGGCCTTGCCACAAGAAACCTCATTTTAGCTTATGTTCATTTTTGGAGGCTCATATAAAGAAATAAACCCTTCAGATATTATTCTTAGGCTGAGATGATGCCAGAATCCTCATTGTGCAGCTGTGTGGTATCAGCACCAAGGCTTGAGGCCTGAGCAATGTGGACCTTTGAGTAGAGAAATTGCTAGCCTTCGGTGTGATGTGAAAATAAATACTGGAAACCTTGTGGTTCAAGGGATTTTTATACATAAATAAGTGGTCACTCTGCAAACACTGGCTGCTGTTGAACCCCAAGACCCTTGGGCAAGAAAAGGGCACCCAAAGGTTTCAAGCCATCAATGTCTTTGATTCATCTCACTCTTGTTTTTACTTTGCAAAAAACTGAGCACTGTAAAGTTCATTCATTATACAACAGCTATCGCAACCACGTGGACGGGTAAGATGGATCCACTTTGAAATGTCACTTCGTATTTGTCAGCGTCCACACAATGAGTGCTCAGTCCATTCCTTTCCATACTCACACAAGCGATTGAAGACTATTCTTCACCCACAGCCTCGGGAGCTCCCTCACACCTCATTTCATACTTAGTTTCATCCACCTGTCTCAGGCCTACCCAATCAGCATCCCCAGCACAGAAGGACTCTGTGTTCTGTTTGAAATGTTTAGGGATGAGTGATCGCTCGAATTGCTTGGGCCACAGTGAGAATTCTGTGTTGACACCACCTCAAAGAAACAAAGATCTGTGCCATGGCAACCATTTCATAATTGATGACAGATCTAGAGAGTTCACAGTAAGTTGGAACTCTGCATTGATATATGCCACTAAAGACAATTTAGAGAATTAGGAAAACTGTGGAAACAATTATGATAATTCTGTTTTTAATTAATTTTGAAGTTGGCATACAAAGTGATATGTTTCATTACAGCATTTCATTCATGGGCATTGTTATACTTCCTCCTTACTCACCCCTAGACCCCATTGCTCTCTGGATCCTCATTGCCTTCCCCTTGCTGGTCTTTCTCCCTCCAGTGGTCACCTTTCTGCCTCACATGTATTATATTACTCTCTCCCCACACCCCTAAACTTTCTTCTTCCTCTTCTTCCTCTTCTTCCTCTCTCGTAGTCCCTATCCACATACTACTTTCAAGTCACACGCACACGCACACACACACACACACACACACGCATGCACGCACACACACACAAACCTAGACTCAGCATATAAAAGGAAAAAGCATACCACTTGTCTTTCTGACTCTGAAATATTTCATGGAGACCTAATGACTTCAGGTTTCATCAATTTTCCAGAAAATCCCATGATTTCATTTATGGCTGAATAAAAATCCACTGTATTTAACTATCACATTTACCTTTTCTGTTCCTTGAGGTTAGTTCCACTTCCTGGCAACTGTGAATAGTTCAGCTAAAGGCACGGATCTCTACCCAGGAGTTGCACATGTCACACAGTACTGCTTTCTTTAGTGACTCAAAGGAATGTACAGGCTGACTTCTACGGTGACTTGACATGTTGACATTTCCATAAGCTCTGTGTTCTGTTTTCTCTCTCTCCACCCTTACAAGAATTTGCTGCCATTTTCCCTCACTGCTGACTATTCTGATTGGAGCAACACAAAGCTTGAAAGTAGTCAAACACTTTGTCAAATATTTATATTTGTATTTAATCTTTTTAGAGTTTCCAATTCAGCTCACATGCCTGTTTATTAGATAATTTTGTGTGTTCAATAATATCAATTCTTTCTGTAGTCTCGATATTAATCACTAAGCTGGTGTAGAGTTGGCAAAGATTGTTTCCCCTCCATTATGTAGGCTCTCTCCTTATGCTGATAATTGCTTCCTTTTCTGGGCAGAAGCTTTTTAACTTCATGCAATCCCATCCTTCAGTTCTTGGGACTATTTTCTGTACTATCAGAATCTATAACTTGAGGTGTTCTTCCTATGTCGTCGTCTAATGATTTCTCCTTCCTTCCTTCCTTCCTTCCTTCCTTCCTTCCTTCCTTTCTTTCTGTGTTGTTGCTTGTTTTTGTGTTTTGGGTTGATTTTGCTGGAGGGGGCCGTTATTTGTTTGTTTGGCTAGATTTTTTTGTTTATTTGGCTTTTCGGTTTGTTGGTTGGTTGGTTGGTTGGTTGGTTGGTTGGTTGGTTGGTTGGTTTTTCGAGACAAGGTTTCTCTATGTAGTATCCCTGACTGTCCTGGAACTCGCTGTATCGTTCAGGCTGGCCTCAAACTCAGAGTTCCACTTGCCTCTACCTCTGGAGTGTTGGGATTAAAGGTATGTGCCACCACTGCCCAGCTAGAAATGTCTAAGTTTCGAGTCTTACATAAAGGCCTTTGAATCATTCTGAACTGACTTTGTAAGAGTGAAAAGCTCGCTGCTTGCATTGGCAGTGGCAAGGCTGTTGAGTTCCACGTACTCTTTGGGTCAGTCACTTAGAGACAGTAGTGGAAAATGTCAGCTTCAGTTATCACAGTTCAGCTGATCCACAGTGGCCAGCACTGTTCTGGCCAACTCTTCCCACTTCTAGTGCTCCCAGAATCTATCTGTGTCTCCAAATATTTTCATGGAACTGAGGAAGGGCCAGCAACTCACTCCCTGGCAACTACCATGGGCTACATGGCACAGCCCGACACCAGGTAATGGCTACTCTGGGCAGTTTCTTCCCACAGAGAATTCTGTCAATCTCAGCTCAGCTCCTTCTTTTCCCTTACACACCATCTTTCTCCCCACAGTGTTTAGTTACAGTATCACCGCCTTTGTTTCTGGTATTCATCCATTCTCTCTCCTAAAGGTTGTTTATTTTATGTCTATGTTCATATGTATTTTATGTATATGTGTGAGTGCCTGTATATATGTATGTGCTCTATGTAAATGCCCGGTGCCCAGGAGATCAGATGAGGGCATAGAATCCCTTGGCACAGTTGTTAAAGATGACTGTGAGATACCACGTGGGTACCAAAAGCCAGAACAGGATTCTCTGCAAGAACATCGAGTTCTCCTAACCTCTGAGGCATCTCTCAGCCCCATCCTCTCACTGTCAGTCTGTTCTCACACCTACTTTTCTTCAGCAGGTCGCTCAGAGCAGCTTCTAATCTTCCATTTACCTGAACTCTTCCATTTACTCTCACTGTGCTCTTTCAAGCAGAGTCTTGCTCTTCAAACAGAGCATCTTGAAACACTCCTACTTAGCATGCCAAGTACTGGAATTACAGGCATGAACCATTATGCTTAGGTCTTTCATGGATTTTGATGCTCTCAAAACCTTGCAAGGGGAACTGCTTGGTGCCCACAGATTTTGAATTCTCAATACTGAAACCCAGCCCTGTTCTAGGACTTAAGAAATCTTTTAATCTGTTAGCATTTAAGCCTTCAATAGGCATACTACAAACTTTAGAACCACAGAGTTAGGTATAGAGTAAGGCTCTAGGGAGGGAGGGGAGGATCTCTGAAGGGAAGTGAAATAGAATATCTAGTGATGGAGAGGTGGGGTGGGGAGACTAAACTTGGAGGATTAAATGGGAAGGGGGATGGAAGAGAGAGGTAAGAAAGACTATGGGAAGAGACACCAAGGGCCATTTGAGGGGTCATAGTCTACAACTGCAAAAGCTTCTTAAAATACATAATACATGACAGAAATATACATGGAGTCACAAAATAAAGATGAAGACAAATCCCCAACGAGATATGTTTTGCCACCATGTGAAACCCCCAGTGACAGGAATGGGTTACAATAGTTGACTATTACTAAAGGGGGCACCATGTGAGTCCCAAAAACATTTCAGGCTATTGCTGAGGTAATCGGTTGCTCTCCACAAACCGATGCTAAGGCCCTGTTGGTGAAGACAATAATTATGTACCTTATTGAACATGAAGCCGAGATGGCGCCTAACTAGAGCCTTCATCAACACAGTTCATGATCCTGGAAAGTGCTCTGCGCACTAGCAGAGGGAAAGCATGAGCCCCAGCCCAGCTACAAACTGCAGTGTCCAACAGTGACCTGCTGCCCACTTGTTATCTTCAGCATACAGACACAAAGATTAGTGACTTCCTCTCCATCATCCTGAGCTCAGCCTCAGGACCATTTTTTTTCAGGAACTTTCCTGACCTGTCGACTACTCCATTCTCATCAGTAGAAGATTTTACAGTATTTTGCTTACTGGCCACCATAGCAATTCACATGTGTAGAGAATTACTTGATAATTGTATGTTATTCTGCAATAACAACTTACTTGTTATACTGTTGCTTCCCCCGTGTCTAGCCTGATAGCTGGCATGGTAGCACTCAGTAAATTTGACAAATGAGTGACTTTGTATTCGCTATAGAGAGGAATCACTATATAATTGGCTTTTCTTCTTTTAGCAGTTTGTCATCAAGTATTTATTGAACTTGGTGAGACAGAGAATTGTTCTGTATTGTTAATAGTCCTGAAGTGTGTGGTATATGAATTCTGTGCTGTGGTTTTAAGAAAGACAAAGAAGGCTCAGGGAAGAGCCCAATCTTCATCTTATGAGCCATGGTAGAGTTAGATGAGTAACCAGAGACCAACAAGCAAGCACGGAATTACTTCCCAAAATAACAAGAGTACATGTTAGCAATATAGCTCGGAACGATGGGAGGAAAGTTACCAAGAGCCTGCCCCTCATCAGGGACTTGGAAAGTTTTTCATTAGGGATTTCTCTGCTCTTGACAAGTGTAATATACCACAGTGACTCACCACAGGTAGCCATGGTCAGCTTTGCACAATGCATCACAGGCAAACAGTGTGAACTATTTTCAATTTCTGACTTCAGAAAGAAAAAGAAAATCCACCTTCTAGCCCCAGGTCAGTGTATGTAGGGCTATGATAACAACAAAAAAGAGAAGCCATTCTGAAGACTGTAGGTGGTTTAAACACCACTGTTGTCACCCCTCAACTATATGGACTCTCTTTCCCTTTTTCAAATGCTGTGGGACACAAAAGGGCTACATAGAGCTTAAAGTAACAGACTCTATTCTAGCCCCAAGTCACTTATGGGTGACACCTATAGCAACAAGACTTCATTGGCCAAATCAAGAAATGTAAAAGCCACAGTGAGGCTCTCAGGAAGGAGATGTGGATGGTACAGAGGAACCAGGGAGGAAAGACGATCCTTGACACTTCCTCCAATGGAAAGCAAGGTAGAAGTGAAGTGAATATCCATCTTCCAAATATCTGAAGATTGTTCAATGCCCTGCTTGCCCGTCTCACTAGAGGAATAACCTGCATTTTGAGCACTGTGTGAAGAACATGCTGTGTTGTCCATTCGCAAACCAGAAGCTTAAGCAAACAAATTCAGCTTCTTAATTGATCCAAGATGTCTACCCGAAACATAATGTCCCAAACTTCAGAACCATGAAAAATAATCTCATCTGAGCTTGCCTAAGAAGATGACAATCTATTCCGTCGAACTGCTGATGAGCCACTAGTAATTTAAACCAAGGTTAACATCTTTTCATAAGATTAGAATTTAAAGGTGGGCCAGAGTAGGAGAAGTTGGTGAATGATGTGGAGGACATAAGATTTTGAGAATGGTGATATCAAAAGTGTTAGTCTTGAGTGCTGAGACACAACAGTGGGCAGGGCATGACAGTCATTTGTTGCTTTTGGAAACCCAGCATCAATCTGCTTTCCATCACTTGCTTCCTCTCTGATCTCATTTAAGAGTCCTTTCTTCCTCTCCATGTGCCACCCTGATGGCGAAAGGAACAAGCCCTTTCTTTTAAGCAAACCAAAGAAGACCTTCATGTCCTCTGTCTCCCTGAGAGATGAGCACAGCATGTTGGCTCAACTGATGGAACTCACCATCCTAGAATTTTGCTTTCTTATTTGTTTGTTTAGCTTACATGGCTGAAGACTGGCGCTAGGGCCGCACACAGGCTAGACAAGAGCTGTACCTCTCATCTACATCCCCTGTCTTAGTCTCTTGAATCTGAGTCTCAAGTAAATGGTCAACAAAGATGAGAAAGCCATTCATCCCCAAGGCAGGAGCTGTGGCTGCTCAGCCCCTTCTAGTTCACAGCTGTGGCTTGATTTTATTGCCCTGAGCCTCCTGGTGCCTTGGCTTCTGTTGATCTTACTGGTTCAATGCTTATTTCTCCAGCCTCCTGGGGGATTCTCTGAACCCTTCTGTCCTTCCAACAAATTCCTTTGGCTGAAGACAACCCAAATGACTAATAGACAAATGGTGAATTCACATGAAAAAGCCTATTGAAATAGTAGGAAAATAAAGAGTATTCAAAGGAATATGCTCAGGAGAGTCATGGCTTGGAAAGTCTGGGTTAGGATTCCAAGATGCCGAGAGAACTGAGGTGAGTGAAGCTTCTCAGACTCCGGTGTAGACCTCATAGTTAGACTAGAAACAGCCAAAGGAACAGAGAAGACCAACATAGTTGTGTCAACAATATGAATTAGAGGTTTTTAATGGTTGAAATACAATATGGGAAAGTAGCTAGATCTATACAAAAAGTTAAAAGCAAGGGAAGATGAAACAGCAGCACAGAGATGAACAAATATAGAAAGAGGGCTTTTCTCCCAACCCTGACTGAAGGTGGTAACTAAGGAGCTTCTGCCTTGGGACAGCCAGGACCTAAGACCATGACGACTTTGGGGAGCTAGACTTGTAGAAGACAAGCTGAGAGTGCCATGTACCTCTACAGAGGAGAGAGGGAAGGCAGAGGGGAGGGGAGAGGGAGAGGGAAGGGGAGTAGGGGAGAAGGGGAGAGGAGACTGGAGGGGAGGAGAGGGGAAGGGAGGAGAATGGAGGGGAAAGGGATAGGAACAAGAAGAGGGGGGAAAGGGGAAGGGAGAGGAAGGGAGGGGAAGGGAGAGGAAGGGAGGGGAAGGGAGGGGAAGGGAGGGGAAGGGAGTGGAGAGGGAGGGGAAGGGAGGACCCTTGTTCCATACCTTCACACGTAGATTTAGCTACAATCCAGGCCCTCAGAATCTGGAAAATGTAGCTCACAAGGAAATAGGTTAGGGGACAGAGAATAAACCATGACCACATGGGTGGAGAGAGCATTTACTTCACTTAGGACACTGTGGTATTTAAAGACGAGATCTGAGAAAAGATTGCACGAGTTGAAGGATACCTGAAACACTAATCACATGACTTTCCTGTTGCTGCTGTAACAACTACAACTTAACACAGCACAGATTTCCACTACAGTTTTGGAGGTTAGAAGTCTAAAATTCATTTCACTAACCTAAAGTCAGGGTCACCCAGGCTGGCTCCTTCTATAAGCTTCAGAAGAGTGTGGTTGTTAATTTTGAAACCTTCAGCTTCTAGAGGTCACCTGCACTTGTGGTTGTAACCCCTTCCACTAACCATTCCAGTGTCAGGCATCTATTGTTGGATCTCCTCCAGTTACAACCTTCTACCTCCTGATGTAAGAACTCATCTTAATTACATTGATCACATCAGGATAAGTTATGTTAATCTCCACTTCAAGATAATGCATGCCATCACAACCAGAAGGCACCCATTGCCATGTAAGGTAGCATATTCTCAGTGTTTCCATATTAGGACATGAGCATCTTTGGGACGTAATTATTCAGTGTGTCAACCCTTGCGATGGAGTCCATCGTACGGGATGTTTGGAACTGAAGTTAAGCAATAATTTACAGTGTGTTCTGAGATCCAATTTGTAAGACAGGATGCTATACTTTACATGAACATGGAAGGGTTGAGAGTGTCCTGGATTCTCATTCTAAGAGGTAGGTATGCAGAGCAAGCAGGTCCTGGAATCTGAGTTTGACTGGCTCTGCCCAAGCTCAGCAGCAGAGTCCAGGCGAAGGCTACGGTGCTCCCTCTAGCTGCGTGTTTCGTATCTCTTTATCAGTCACAGAACTTTGACCACTTAGTCTGAAAGATGCAGGAAGTAAGATTTCTACTGGATCCCATCCAAACTCCTAGAAATGGTTGGGTCTACCTGATGCAAACAATAAGAAATGAATCTAAAATTCAATTGGATGAAAAAGAAAATAGTTTAGCCTGGACAATAGTTTGAAAATTCCATGTCGTCGGATGAAAGAATAATGTGTGACTATAAATCAGGAACACCCATCTGATGGACATGGGTTTGGACTCCTTCATTGTCATAGATGCTATCAGGAAAAGCTTTCATCATGATGCAGAAAGAATTCCTTTGGAAGTGACTCATCCCCCAGACCTGTGTCCTGGCTCCAGCTCTCTGAATAATAAGCCGTCTTAGGCTTCCTGAGATAAAGGTCCTGTTGTGGCCATTGTGAATTCAGAAACCTCAACCTGCCTAAAATATGAAGTAATTAAAAACCTGAATAAGAGATTATGAAGTCTTCAAAGCACAATATTATGATTTATGTTAAGTGTAAGAACTTGTAATAGACGCTTAAGACTAAAAATACTTACGTCATAAAGAATTTCTTATATGAGAAAGTTAGCCTAATGCATTATATTTAAGACATATATTTGGATTTGGGCTTGTCATTTAAAAAAGACATGAGGACAATGGACTTAGCTTATAATCAGTATGATACCTTTTCAGAGAACTTAAAAAAATTTAATTCATTATATTTATAAAAGTCTTTAAATAGTTGAGGGGAAGTATTATTTCTTCTCGTTATACCCTGCCTATTTGGCCTCTGAAGCTTAGATAGATGCCTAGAGTGTTCAAAATGAATAGGTAAAACACCAAAGTGTTTTGTCTACTTTATGTAACTTCCTGGATGGATAAACAGTCTAATAAATTTTTAAATCAAACCACAAGCCTTAAGTAAACAAGGTTTTTCATTTTATTTATTCAATTAATTTAATTTTGAACCTCTCAAGTATAAGTAGTGTTGACTGTAACTGTCATCCCTCAGACGTTAGACTATACCCTGTGGTATGATGGATTTGCACTGTATTTTGTGTTACTTGATAAATATAGGGTTGATGTTTGTGTACTCCAGCATCCTGTGAGCAGAAGCACACAATTGCAGGGCAGAAGCAACGAGTTCTCCTCTAACGTTTAAGGCGGCTGGGAAAACAAATTTGGAGCAGACTAGGCAGGCTGGAGCTGGAAGGGTCTTATTACCTGAGCATTAGGCTGGCTGACAGATTGGTCTCAGGCAGCATCGCCTGCTCACGTTTTCCAGGTCATCCGTCTCATTGCTACAGTGCAAATCAGGATAATTTATCGCCTGCTTACAGTTGCTTTGTGTGTGCTTTCCAGAGTTGCTGTTGAATAATTCTAATTCAATCCATTTTCCCGAGTTTCTCCTAAACTTACTATCCCGCCCACATCCACTCCACCTTGATTGTTTTTCAATAGAATATTTACCCTGACACTATAATATCCTGGGGTGGGCAGAATAAAGCTGGGTTCCTTCTTGGAGCTGACAGAAAGCATACAAATGCAGAAGTAATGCAAAACTATTAGGTGGCCTTGCTTCAGCTCTGCCTTTCCATCTGGGAAAAATAATCCACATTATTTCCACCCACTCAAGATGCTTGTGAATACAGTATAGCATTTTTCAGAATGAACCCATTTGTCAGCTGTGTTTGTTTACATTGGGGACATGAATAGTTTAAGAGTCCCCACCATTGGTTAAAAGTATCACTCTAGGTATTTAGTTGAGTGTATCCTTTGGAAAAACTGGAGTTTTTTTTTTACTATAAAATTTAAAAAGTATAACCAGTAAATAATTTGAAGTCTTGATCATAAAAGAAATAGTTGTCCTTTGTTGGTTTTTTTTCCCTTTCCTCTAATCTCTTGTCATTATCTATGGCGAATACTAGAAAATTTTCCACTAAAAGCCATGTTCTTTTCTTCTTTTGCTAAATTCCCTGGCCCCTTTGCATCTGAGTGACATAGTGACATTTAAAAGGAAGTGACCAGGCAATAAAGGGCATAGGCATAGGTTCGGGTTTACAGCAAAGGATCTGGCGGTAGGTGCCCGGGCTTTCCTAGTGTGGACAGAAACTCAAGGTGAAAAGAACCGGGATCCTTCAGTGGTTCCAGTGCTAATCCTAACCCTAACCCTGACCCTGACCGTAACCTTAACACTCACAGGACGAACAGAACATATACCATATTCACTCTCCAATGGTTTTGGTGTGGTTACCAGAGTTCTCCTGTCCCTTTTCAAAGACCAGAGAACCATTCAGCAAAGGGATCTACACAGGGAGCTTGCTGACAATTCTAGACATCACTTATGGTTTTAAGAGTTCTTTTTATCTGTCCTTTTTTATTTCTACTCTCTTTAGTTTCTTTAAAAAAAAAAAGACCACAAGCCATTAGATCACTGCTTATGACTTCATGAGATAAATTAATCAGATATAAATACTAAATCAATTTCTTAATTTTTTATATAACTTCGATGTCTTTTCTTGCCCAATAAGCATACGAAAGATTGTCAATCACTGGTCAGTAGAGAAACGTAAATCCAAACCACAGTCAGAGAGCTGGGGGATGGCTCAGTCAGGAAAGAACTTGGCATACAAGGTCAGATCTCCAGCACTCATATAATCCAAGCTCTACATGGTCATTCGAGTCTATAATTCTGGCCTCGAGGCTGTTACAGGCAGTGAGGAGCTATGAGTGGCTGCTAGAACTGGCTGGCTGGCCATGTCTAGTAAGAGGATCATGTCTCAGAAAGTAAGGTGGAACTGATGAGGTGGCCCAGCAGGAAAGTGTGTGTGCTACCAAGCCTACTCAGCCAGGTTTGATTCTTGTGATCCAGATGACAGCAGGAGAGAACTGACTCCCGTAAGTTGCCCACTGGCCTCTAAATGCATGCCATAGCACATATGTACACACAAGTGCGTGCACATGCACTAAATAGATGAATAAATAAATAGAATTTCAAAAAAATAAAGTGGATAGCAGCAGTGGAAGTCACTGGCATCAACCTCTGGCCAGAAAACACACACACACACACACACACACACACACACACACACACACACATGCAAACACACATACACAAGCACACACAATCAAACACACACACATACAAGCACACAGACCAAACACACACACATACAAGCACACAGACCAAACACCAAACACACAAGTCACAGATATCATTCATACTTATTAAAATATCCAATATAATAAGCAAATCAAAATAGATTACATGTTAGAATGCAAAACCGGGCATGCAACCCCACCAAAATGAAAAAGAGACTTGAATAGGTACTGCACACTAAGTTCTTAACAGAATGTTCACAAAAAACAAACAATGGGAATAGCCAAAGTATCCTTTGATAAATCAATGGCTAATCAATGGCTAAACAAATGTAGTGCCGAATACATACAATGAAATAATTTTCAACTTTCAAAAGGAAGAAAATTCTGACCAGCCAGTACGACTCTTTGGGACATTATGTTGAGTGACAAATGCTGTATTATATATATTCTACTTATGAAAGGGAGATTCTGTGGCAGAAATGTTGGCTGTCAGGATGTGCGGTTAGTTTTGTTAATTTTGTTGGATTGAGAAACCCCTATGGGATTATGAGAGCATCCCTCTGGGTGTGTTTGCATTGGCTTCTGGAGTCAGTAGACCCTGAGTGCTCCAACCTAGTGAGAGATTCACCCCTGCACAATCATAATATGCATTAATGTTATTAGCAGTAAGTAGAGGCCCAGTTGGAAGAACTAGGCTCTCACTGGGTGTGCGTATTTGAATGTTAATATCCCAACTCTGCTTTTTTATGTTCTGTCACTAATAACTTCTCTGCCACAAATGCCTGCCCCTTTGGTGCTTTGCCAAGTGACCATGGACTCAACCCTCCAGCTCTGCGAGGCAAAATAAATCTTGTCTGTAGCTTCTGTCAGGGATATGGCTAACACAATGATAAAAGCCACTGATGCACAAGGGCTGGGGCTGGGGGCTGGGTGTGTGGACAACTGTCTGATCTCTCCTTCTGCCATGATGCTGCAGTTGGTGAGATGAGAAAGACTTTGGAGACAGTGGTGGTATTCATATAGTTCATGGAAGGACCCTAGATTTACTATAAGACCTTTAGTATGTTAAAGCCAGGTTATTTTCTGTTACTGGTAAATAGATGGGGGTGGGGGGAGGAAACCAAACAGATCAGCTGGGCTTTTCCTCTTGGACAGAGGGTGAATCTCCAGGGCAGTGGAATACAATAGACACACATACTGATGTAACAAGTACGGACTAGAGCTGCTTTCTCTGTCCCATTCTGCTCATAAAACATCAGCGCCAATCTCTGAATTCCACTTATTATTTTACCATTTGATCCCTCACACTCCACCTTTATGTTTGACATCTGTGGCTCCCCTGCCCCTGGAAATACATACATACATGCTTACATACATACATACATACATGGAGACATATATTTCATTATATGTAATTTACATG
Source organism: Rattus rattus (assembly GCF_011064425.1). Lineage (NCBI taxonomy): Eukaryota > Metazoa > Chordata > Mammalia > Rodentia > Muridae > Rattus > Rattus rattus. The sequence goes on along the minus strand of NC_046165.1, from coordinate 51,778,828 downwards.
CATATCTAACACTATTTTTAATTAGTTTGTGTTAAAATTTAGGGGTGCACAATGTGCCACAGCATGCATGTCAGAGGTCAGAGGTCAGAGGTCAGAGGACAGCCCTGAGCAGTCAGTTCTCCCTTCCGCCATGATGAGGCAGGGTTCTTGCTTCAGCTCTTCATACTCCAGGTTAGCTGGCCAAGGAGCTTCTGGTCAATTCTCCTGCTTCCACTTCCCCTCTTGCAGTCGGAGTGCTAGGAATACAAATACATGTTTCTACATCTAGTTTTTAATTCTAAGTTCCAGGGATTGAACTCAGGTCGTCAGGCTAGTGTTGCAAGTGTTTTCTTTCATCCAGGGCGCCTTCCACCCGCTACCCCTAAACCCACCCCCGTCCTTTACATAACGCCATTTTTGAAAGCGCTATCCACACCACTTGTTGTTAGTGAGCTTGTTGTATATTTTCTTAATCCACTTCTCCGGTAATGGGAAGTATTTTGACTCCCATCTCCTCCTACATTAAACTAAATGCTGAAATGAGTTTCTCTGTTCCTGTTATCCTTGGATCTGTGAGTCTGTCTCCCACAGTCTGCAGTCAAGAGTGAGTTTGCACATACTGAATTTCACCAAGATTTGCCAATAATTCTCCAGAGAAACTGCGTGGTCCGAAGCTTCCACAGCAGTGCATAAGAAAAGCTAATTTTCCTATATGCCCGCCAGCATTGGCTATTCACCAACCTGAAAAATACTTGCCAATCTTGAGCATTTTAATCTCTTTCCAGTTTTCATTTCTGCAGTTGCTAATGAGCTGGAGCGTCTTCATATTCGTGCTAGGCACTCTGATGTCTCCCTCTGGGCACTGCCTAGTCATCTTAGTGATCCATGGTATATGGGAGACTCAGTCCTTTCCTTATTAATCAGAAAACATTCCTTGCCACATCAATCTCTTATGGCTTGAACATGGCAAATCTTTTTCTCCTGTGCAATTTATTAAGTTTCTTTTTTCATGGTGATGTTTGTTGAACAGGAAGTCATAATTTTAATATGGTTTGATATAGAATTTATGTCCCATGCTTAATGGTTTTGGAACGTTGCTTGGGAATCTTTCAGGATGCAGAGATCGTCTCTGGTGCTACTTTATTTATTTTAAGACATCCTGAATGTTTCTTGATGTGTAGGTTGAGTAGAGATCAACTTTGTTATTCTCCATATATGAATAAAATCATAATATTCCAAAGAAAATATCAGGGTTTTGAACTAAATTACACAGACATTAAATGGATAAGAGAAAAAAAGAAATTCCAGGACCAAATTAGTTTTTGGATAAATCAAGTTGAGCAATGGTAGACAGATTTCTACTCTATAAATCTTCCCATGGCCTTTAATGTTTAAATACATATTTATTGAGAAGGGGGTCTATAGCCAAGCTACCATTGGTGCATTTTTGTACAACTCTCAACCTAAGAATGTTTATGACCTTTTTTAAAAAGCCACTTTAAAAGATGAAGACCATATGCCAAAAGAACCCCAAAATATTTATTATCTGGCCCTTTATAGAAAAAGTTTTCATAGTTCTAGTCTATACTGCAAAAAGGTCTCCAAAAATACTGATTCAGACCCCTCAGAAAGGAAAGTCACATGGGTTTTAGTGTCCTGCAGCAACAAGAGGCCCTGGTCTGAGCTGGTACTGGAGAGGCCTGGCGTTAGTGAGTATTCAAACGATCTCTCCTCTTCTGCCTCACCTTCTACCCAATGTTAACTTAACTGTAAAATAATCTGCCTTTCCCTCCTATTTGCACAACCAAGGAGGGAGTGGCCTGTGGCAATGCTCCCACCACACCTCTCCCTCTGTGGCCTTCCTGTCACCTCTACCCTCACTTCAGCCCATCTGTGCCCCTAATTTCAACATTCACTTGGAACTCAAAGTTCAACCTTAATGTTTACACCGCATCAGCATCAAAGTTGCTAACAAATAATCTATTGATAAGCCTCCTATTTAAACAGCTGTCTGATCTATTTTCCCTAATATTCTTTTTAAAAGGGTCTATCTTGTATCATTTCTTTTCTATGTGGTTTTCAATATACTTTGAAAGACACAAATTAAATAAATATGCAGTGTGTCAATTCCAATAGCCACAAAGGAATTGTGTGGGGTAAGGTAAAGTGGTGAGGTAAAAATGACTGACCAGAGTGTAACATGCCAAAAAAATAAATAAATAAATAAATAAATAAACCAAAAACAAAAACCACCTCAAATAAAAATATTGGCTTTTTTTGAGACAGGGTTTCTCTGGGTAGCCCTAGCTGTCCTAGAACTGGCTCTGTAGACCAGGCTGGCCTCCTGATTACAAAGATTACCTGCCTCTGCCTCCTGGGTGCTGGGATTAAAAGAATATGCCACCACCACTTGGCTGCAAAACCAACAAAAATTTAGTGCTTATCTTGTTGATAAAATCTGAATATTATGTACTGAATATTTGTGCCCTTCCCTAATTAATATATTGAAATCTTACCCCCTAATGTGATGGTATCAAGAGGCAACCTTGTGGGGAAGGTGACCAAGTCATGAGAATGAAGCCTTCAGGAATTGGATGAATAACCCCTGAGAGAATCTCTATGGAGCTCTTGGTTTTTCTGTCCAATGAGGATACAGGAAAACTTTTGCCTGATGCTGGGGAAAGGGTCCCCCACTGGAGCCTCATTATGCTGACCCTGGTCTTGTACCTCCAGTCCAGAAATAAATGTCTACTGCCACTGAGTCTATGAGACACTGTCACAGCAGCCTATGAATTCACGGACACCCCGTGCTGATATGACATTCCTTCTAGAAAAAGAGTTCAGGGAAGAGACAGAGACTCCGAAATGTTCTCCCCAGATTGCAGACAAATGAAGTTAAAAAGCCCCTCTGTGTGCTTAGGTGTGTGAGGTACTCAGGGTACGCTAGACGCCGTGACTCATTCCTGAAGAACAGAGTGAGAAAAAGAACAGACATGGTAAAGGAAAACTTGAGAAATATCACCCCGAGCGAATGACTGAGCACACAACCCTCGATGGCAGTGTCTAGTCACGTATTCCTAAGCTGGAGCAGCAAAAACTGCACGTAACCTTTATGGTATTTCCCCTAAATCCTGAAACTCGATCTTATCGTAAGAAAAACAACAGACTAAGCCAGACCGAGTGCTGTGCGACCAAACATCTGAGCAGCGTTTCTTGAAACTGTCAAAGCCAAGTTAGTGACACAACAGGGAGCAATTGTGAAACCAGAACAAGAAGAGCAGATGACACAAAGAAGCAGGAGCCCCTGCAACACTGTTGCAGGTCCCGGGTCCCCAAACAAAAGGGGATGCTTTAGAAAGTGGCAACATCGAAATTAAGCTTGGAATTTAGTACCAATTTTGATTTTCTAGTTTGGACAAATACACGCTTAGGGAGAACCAAAAGTGGGTGAGGGGTGTGAAGGAACTCTGTTATTTTCACAATTTTTCTGTACATTTAAAATTGTTCTGAGTAAAAAGGGGGATTTAAAAAAAAACAGAAAAAAATTCCATGTCAGACTCTGATAACTTTTGGTGGATTATAGAATGATAATCGAGGGCACATAGATACGAGTGATCTTCAGGACGCCAACATGGACAGCCTACTCAGAGCAGTGACATTAAGTGCCGTGGAAGACAGACTGAGCGAAGGAGCGCCTATCAGATGAGAGGTCAGCATGGGGAGAGGCCAGCCTGGAGTTCTGTTCATAGACTAACAGAGATGAGCTCACGAGAGACGTGGCCAGACAGCAGCAGGAGGAGATGGGATGGAGGCGTCCGGTGAGGCCAGGTAGCAGCAGGGCTAGCAAGCCCAGGACAGGAACCTGAGAATTTGGGTGCAGTGTTGGGGAAATGTCTGAAAAGAAAGCAATCTTGCTTGGCTAGAGAAGAGAAAGACACCTATTAAGCCTCCGAGAGCCTTGAAGGTTGTTGTGGGATGAAAAGATTATGAAGTCAAGCTGGATGGTTGCCATCCATGCTGTATAGAGTAAACCTTTAAACCCATTTCCAGCCAGATGTACGGTTTGAAAAATATCTCTTAAGCCCGAGGTCAGGGCTGCTCGTGGAAAAGATCGATGGCTGTGCAGGATCATCCCATTTACTCTGTCACTTTTACATTCTTAAGTCAAGCTGCTGAGCATTACATGAAGAAAAATGATGGACTGTTCACCCAGAGCTGAAGGAAGACGACACACACACACACACACACACACACACACACACACACACACACACACACACAAGCTACTCTTTCGTGGTTGAGCTTTGGACTTGACCTGGCCCACAACACCCTTTGTTACCTACAGCAGCCTTTGTCTGTTCAAGCAGCCAGAGCCCGCTGAGTCTGAGTCACCACTTTTGTCGTTGTGCTCCCACAGCACTGTGTTCCCTGTTGCCAAAAAGGGGGGGCACACAAGCAACAGGCAGAGAGTTTCTGTCAATAGAACGATTGCTTGTATCCACCAAGACCTGAATTCAGTTCCAAGAGCCCACATGAAAATCCAGGTGTGGTAGCAGGTACCTGGAAAACGAACACTGGGAAAGCAGGTGGGTCCCTGGCACTGGCTGGCCATCTGGCCTCACCTACTTAGTGAGGTCCACACCAATGACAGAGCCTGTCTGAAAGAAAGGTGATTGGTGTCCCTGAGGGATGACATGTGAGGTTATACTATGGCCTCCATATGGTACACACACACACACATACACACACACACACACACACACACACACACACACACACACAATCCAGGTCATTTGTTGAGTCTCATGACTCCCTTTTGATGTCAAAGGGCATGGGCTCTAAAGTCTCTGGGATTATTTTTAGTCATCATATATAACCAACTACCAGGAGGTTATTTCCTTGGTGCTTTCTGGAAAAGAAACCAAAACTCACAATCCTGAGATTTCCGGTATTTCCTATAGGCATGTCAATGCTCAGTTGGAGGTAGCATTGGTTCCTCTGGATAGAGAAAGCCTCAGACATGACTTGGGCATTGTGAGTCGAAACAGATGTGTTTTTAACCTAACACAGGGGGCTTGTGGCCATCAGAGAAACATGACTTTTCCACAATGGCATTGAAATCTTTCCTCCTAAGAAAGCAGTTGCCCTTGGCTTCTCTAAAGGAAAAGAACAAAGTGATTCAGCTTTTAGTCACAGCACTTTACTCTTGGCTCCAGGGAAGTAGGGTCTATCTTTTCATCTTACCCTTGTGAGTAAGGGGGTGACTAGGAGTAGAAAATGATGGACTTCCATGCAGTCTACCTTAGAAGAGAGGCTTCAACAACTCAGCATTGTTCTTAGCTCTTAATAGACAATACCCAAACAGAAGCTAAAATTGCCACTCTTTCCCGTCCCTGCTATGACTCAGAGCACCATGTGACCAGAGAGGTCCAGAGAATCATATCCAGCACTTAAATGGAGAGATCTTCTGTGTTGCTTCCTCCGGTCTCCACCCCACACCCACTTCCTGAAGACGCTCTTGTCTCATCCTTCTCTTCTCACAGACATTCCTATGCTGTCTGTGGACTCTGTGCCTTCCAGGGATGGAATTTACCACTTTACCCATGTCAGTCAGCAATTTCACCCATGTGACAAATACCTGAGGAAAACAACATATGTGGAGGGGATTGGTTCTGTCTTTAAGGTAAGAGGTTTTAGGCTACAGTTAGCTGGTTGCTGTGGGATGGAAGTGAGAGGAACGTCATGGTGGAGAGCAGAAGAGCTTAGTCTACAAGAAGCAGAGAGGGTCACGGGTTTAGGACACAAGATAACCTTCAAAGGCAGGCATCCACTGACCTACTTCATCGAAGCCTCATTTCTTAAAAATTTTACTTCCTCCCAAAATAGCACCACCCATCTGAAAACTAACACACAAGCCTTTCTAGGAAATGTGGTTCCTCTGTTTACTTTTCCTGCTACACATACTGGGTAGACTCTGAGTTCATCTGCCTGTCCTGTATACCTACCTTGTGCCAGGCACTTTCTAAGTGTTATCCCTAACTCTACCAACAACTATATTGGCACAGATATTCTAGTTCACGTCCAAGAAGAAAAAACACCACAACAAAAACAGTCTTCAAGAGGCCCACTGCTGGTACAAAGTAAGGCAAGGATTCTTACATGTTTGTGCACTACATGTCACTGTGTATGTATCTTACAGAAGAAAAAAGGCATTCGAGCCATGAACACATGGGTTAATTAGACAAGGCAGCCCCACTAGAAAGAGATGCTTAAACCACAGGCCTGTTTTCCCAACAAGGAAGAATACCACTGCAACTGGTTTCTACCTGTCAGAAGTTTCTAGCCACACAGGTTACTTTCTAAGACCTCAAGACTTCCAAAGCAAAAGTACTCTGCAATCTACTATATTAAATCTACCTTAATTAAAGCCAAATTTCACTTCCTCTAAGCCAGAGATGGCAGATATGTGTGTCATCATTCTTACAAAGCAGGGTCATTGGAAAAATATTGAGAGGGATCTAAGATGCAGGAACTTGTGCTCAACACTATATAGTGTTCAGAATTGCTTGATATAGTGGGTAAGACTGACGAGGAGAAAATGGATGCTTTAAGATACAGCCATAGAGTTACAATCTTTAAAAAAATGGAACAGACTGTCAATATGGGAAGCCCTAGAATGCTATCATATTAGCATCTGTTTGAATATTTGTTTATTTAGTTTTGTTTTATAAACTTTTTCAATGATTCTCCATGAGATTTGTAGCACACAAAGAAAATTCTGGAAACTTTTTCATTTCCTGTTTTATTTCTACCTATCTACACTTTATTCACATTGCTGAACAAATTGTACAGAGCTGAATGAGTTCATCTAAATGGGGCTGGAAGGTGCTAAGATTGGGGACAGAGAATACTGCTTCTAAGACACAGCAACAGAAAATGCATTCCTGTGCTTCAGGAGATGTCATTGCTGTGAGAACTGGTCGCCAAAGACAGGGGGTGACTCCAGTCTAAAGAACTAGGTGGATAAATCTAAGAATTCACAGAGTGTGACTTACTAGGGATTTAAAGACAGAACCAAAAAAGAAAAAAGAAAAAAAGACAGACCACGTCTTAGGTGACAGTAATACAGGAGAAGTGCACCTTAAAGCCGAAGGAAGCTGGACAAAAGTGAGCCCTGGCCAATCAGAACTCACATGGGCTAACTGAAAAAAAAAACATTGAAATGTCAAAAATTAGTTAAGAATCAATCCTGTCATCTCATAAAATGCTCACAGACCATCTAAATGAACATTTAGCCTAGATGGTTTAATGATGTGTATCTGGATCACTAGAAAGGCAGAATGGTAATTAGAACCAAGGCATCTATAGTCATGTGAAGCTGGGCCCCTATATAGTGCAACCTTAGACTTTGGAGACTCAGTTTTCTTAATGGTGATGCACTCTCTGTTTTCTCCTGTTCAATACATATATTCGAGTTTTTTCTGTGTTCTTGGGTACCAAGGACACAGCAGAGAATAAAATCTACAGGATTCTTATGAAGCTTAAGAGCACACAACATTTCATAATGTACATATGGATGTCTTCTGATATTACAATGGAGTAACAGATCAGAAGGGTGCGGGTGGGTAGGTCCTGTAGGATGCTCATCAAAGCACCTCTGAAGAGACACCACGCAATCTGAGGTCTGAGTGAAAAGAGGATGTTGAGACATGCAGGGGTCACAGGGAGGAAAATTTTAAGCAGAGGAAAGCTGCTGTGCGAAGGTAGAGATGAACATGCACATAAAAAAGTAAGGACAGAGTCCTGTGTGGCTGGAGTAAAGGGGAAGAAGTTGATGAGGCACTGGAGAGAGAGAACACTGCAAACAAATGCAGATGCCCTGGGCATAGGGGCAGTGAGGTTTCCTTCTGGTGTGGGGATGGGAAACAAGTACAAGAGAAGGAGCAAGGGAAATCTTAGGTTCTGTCTTGAGTATGGAGAAAGGAAGCCTTGATCAAGAGCAAACTGCTCTGGGGATAGAAATGGGTCTGTTCTTGTCCTGTTAAGTTTTGTGTCTTTATTATACTAGTAAATAGGAATACCAAATAGGTTACTGGGTACACTGTCCTGGACTAGGAAAGGTCAGTGTTGTATATACAGAATAGATAGATTAAACAGACAGATAATAGATAGGTTGATGACACATAGATAGATAGATAGATAGATAGATAGATAGATAGATAGATAGATAGATAGATAGATAGATAGATAGATAGATAGTTTTGAATATGCTTGGCTCAAGGAGTGGCACTATTAGGAGGTGTGGCCTTGTTGGAGGAAGTGTGCTACTGTGGGGATGGGCTTTGAGAGTCCTTCCTCCTAGGATCCTGGAAGCCAGTCTTTTCTTGTCAGCCTTCAGATCAAGATGTAGAACTCTCAGCTCCTCCTGTGCCATGGCTGTGTAAACATTGCTATCCTTCCTGCCTTACTGATAGTGGACTGAACCTCTAAACCTGTAAGCCGGCCACAATTAAATGTTAAGCTTTTAAAGAATTTATTTGGTAATGGTGCTTCTATACAGCAATGGAAACCCTAAGACATAGATAGACAAACAGACAGATAGATATGATATGATATGATATGATATGATATGATATGATATGATATACGATAGAACCATATATTAGTTGCTTTCTGTGATTCCTTGCTGTACAAAATACCTGAAAAAGGCAACCTAAGACAGGAAGAATAAGAATACACTTTTGCTCACAGTTTAAAGATATTGCGCATTATGTCAGGAAAGAGATGGCAATAGGAGTTCAAGGCAGCTGGTCTCACTGGATCGCTGTAAGGAAGCTGAGAGAAATGAATGCTGGTGCCCAGCTTGCTTTCTCTCTCTTCTTTCTAGTTTCAGTTCAAGGACCCCAACCTATGGAATGGTGCTCTCCACACTTAGGGTAGGTCTTCCCATTTCCACCCAATCTAGAGACTCCCTAACAGGCATGCGCAGAGGAGTTAACATTGGAGATTCTAGATCCTATTAGGCTGACAATCAAGATTAACCATCACAAACCAGACCACTGAAGCCAAAGCACAGAGGGAAGTCAGTCAGAAAGTGTTTGCAGAGAAGAAAGCACAAGACGGACTGACAGACACACTCCCAATTAAAGGTTTCAGAGAGAATGGGAAGCCACGTGCAAGCTCACACTGCTTGGTAAGGTGAGTAGGAGCTCAGCTGATTATCTGGGTCTTTGTTATTGTCTTACCCAATGGACAGATGGGAGTGGGCAAAACAAAACCAACATTCTAGAAGAGAAGAGGGATTAATTATTTCTAATGCTGTTGATATCTTTTTAGAAGGATATGGTCACTTAATCAGGCAAGATGGAGGACATTGGTATCTTTCCCCAGAAAAAATTCGTTATAGTAGAAGGAAGAAAAGCCCAACTTGAATGGCTTAGAGTATACACAGGACTGAAGACAGTATCCACAGATAAGTCCTGTATCACTTCTCTGTGAAGAATAGACTCAAAAGGAGATTTAAGGCAGAAGCTGCCCAGTCATGTCTACATGCTGATAACACGGTATCTACATGCTGATAACACGGTAATCCAGGAACATGGAACAGTTGGTGCGATCCACCTCTGTGTTTGCCTTACCCCCCCCACACCGCCCTCTACAAAGGATTCAGTTTGTCTTTCCAGTCTGCTCCTTTCCTAATTATAATTCCTACAATGTAAATTATAAATGTTACATGTAGGGATCATGTCATTCACTGGAGGGAGAGTGGGAACCTCTTTTTTAAGATACATAAAGAAAGGATTTCAGGGCCATCTTTATCCGTTGTACACACTCCCGCTCTCAGCATAGTTGGTGTGTAATAAATAGCTCTGAATTTCTATAGGAGAATTGGAGTCGAGAGCTTCTTCCAAAATGATTGAAACATAGATATGTACTTAATGAATGCTAAATTAACTTACACATAGAATAACCAATTTGTAACACAGGAACCCCACAGTTTGCAACTCCTTCTGTCTGGAGTCACTTGGGTTTCTTCAGATTCAGAACACCTTTTAGCTTATAAAGTTCTGTTCATTTCTTGGTTGTTTTATTTCCTGTTTGTTTTGGTAACATTTATAGAAGCCTCCTACAGTTATTCCATCCCTCTGTCAGTCTGAAGGTTTACTAACAGATATGACTATGCCCATTTTAGAGGCACAGAAGCCAAGGCTTTCATGATTAGCTCAGGTTCACCCAGCACACTGGTGCAAAACAGGAATTTGACCTTAAGTTTCCTGGCTCTCCTTTTAGTGAATTAGTCCTTAAATTCTCAATTTAATTTGAGTTCTTCCTCACATCCTGTGACTCATAGGATCTACTCTTGTTTTTATTCCACTTGTTTTGTTTCTGTGTAAGGCAGTAACAAATCTGCATTTCTCAGAGCTGGCCATGTCTCATTAAGTATCTGCAAAGTTTTAACCTTTACCAAGACTAGAGGCAGATGGAATGGACCATAATGAGGTTGACTTTGCTTGCTAAGGATTGGGGATTATACGTCATAAAGAACATCCTGGCTGGAGGCTGAATCCTCCAGGGCATTTGGGGTTTGGGGATATGATGTTTTCTGCAGCAGCTGGGTAGAGGATGAAACATGACTGTTTACCAAATGATAGCAGATGGTCAACTCTGAAAGGTGAGAGAGTTTCCTCCTCCTTATACGGTTGGAATTCTGTTCTACTTTACAGTCTATTGATCGGTAAAATGATGGTATGTGTCACATATAGCTGGGACGATGTTATAGAACAATCTTGACAAGCAGAGGGCATGTCCTCAAGCCAACACTGGGTACAAAGGGCTTATATTTCCCAGGCAATGAAATCAAATTGAGAACAAAGCAGTGACTTGGGCAGAGAATGTCTGTCCGTAGTGTTGGATTTACTGACATAGATGTCCAGGATGGACACTTAGACCTTGGCTGGGCACTTGGCTGAACCTTCTTCAGAGTACAAGCCATACATACATGTTTAAAGAGGAACATATGAAAAGATTAAAAGATGTAAACATGGGTTCTATTGCTGTATTATGCCAACTTTTGAAGGAATACATGGTTCTACTTTTTAATTTTTAAATTGAGCTTAATAATGTTGAATAAAGCTGAAATGTGACCGTTGTCAGGAGTTGAATGAGAGAAATAGTGATATCACCTTACAGAGAATCAGAAAATAGACATTTCTATCTCTAGTCTCTTTATAAGGCATTTTAAGGGAAAACATATTGTCTTGATTTATTTCCTTCTTATTTTCTTCCCTTTCCTCATCCTCCTTTGTTGTATCTCTACATCCCCTCTCTGAGCATGTACTGTGTTTGAACTCTGCTCTAGAGACTGAGATCCAATAGTGAACAATGAAGACATTGGGAGAGGGACCCTGCATCTTGCCTGGACCGCACAGCAGAGGAGGTCCCGACAGTGGGGGCACAGGTGAGCGGGGTCCAAGGATGTGAATGCAAGAATGATGGCCTCCCCACTTCTCTGCCTCGAGATGGCACCACACAGAGGTGATGCTCTCCATCACCTTGCCCCTCACAAACTGTGACAATCAGGAGAGTTGGCCCTAGGGTCAAGAGAGCAATTGATCTGTCCCTGCCCCTCAGCCTGCACCTTGCCTGGGTAGCAGAGTAGAGCTTGTCCTAGTTGTTGGGAGTGGGTGAGCCAGCTCCAAGGGCCAAAGTGAAAGAATGGGCCCCACCACTCATCTGCTGTGAGGTGTCATGGGCAAGGGGAATCCCTCCCCCCAACCCCATCACCACCTCTGGTAGTCCAGAGAACTGGCCTTAAGGTCATGAAAGTAGGAGAGTTATCCCTGACCCTTGTTGGCTAGAGCACTTGAGAGAATAGTGGGCCCTATACGTCACTAGGGCAATAATGGAGCTGGCCCTGATCACAAAGGCGCTGATGAGCCAATCTTGAGGGTGTGAGAGTTGAAGAATTGGTCTATCCCTTCACAAGCTGCAGCACCAGGGAGAATGGGCCCCACACCTCAACTGGGTAGCACGATGGAGCTAGCTCTAGAGGAATAGCAGCAGTGGTGGCAGCACTGGTGGCCTCCGCAGCTGGAGAGCTTAGGCTGGTGGTGCGATTAAGGGAAAGCAGGCAGGTCGATTAGCTCAGCTACTATCCAGGCCTAGGTCCAGGGCTCTTAAATTGGCCAACCCCAAAATCTATACCATCTGTGAATGGTTGGGACATGTGAAAGGACCAGTTCTGCTGATCCAGAGCTGCAGGATCTCCATGACACAGGGTACCAACGTGAGAATCCAATAGTGATGGTGTGACAGAAGCCAGAGATCTCAACCCACGCCAACAACTCACTGCAATAAACATTTACAAGTGAAGATGTGCGGACAGAGGGGTGTACTGTGGGACACACTGCGACACACTACAGCTTCCACAAGATGCTTTGTATGCTTTATTTTGTTTTGATTATTTTTTGTTTGGGTATTTTTATTTTCTTTGGGGGGGGGAAGCTGCAAGGATGGAGGGTAGATACAAGGGGACAGGGAGATGATTGGAAGTGGGTTGAGTGATGTAAAACTCACAAAGAATCCTTAAGATAAATATAAATGAATGAATGAATGAATGAATGAATGGTTAACCCTAGCTATTTGTTGACTTCAATTATAAGACAGTAACCTGAATATTAGCCTTGATAGACATGTGTATATTTAGTAGTCTATATATATCTGAAAGCATGTACTCTTCTGTGTGTGGCTTCTAGGCAACAAGCCATATTTGTCTTGCCAACCACTCTGTCTCTAGGCCTTCTGCGTGGTGAGACCTCAAAAATAGTTTTTAAAATAGAGAGAACAAAGTTACTTCACATTTCTGAAGTTATTTTGCATCCTTGTGGGAAAAGAAAGGCACTACAAAATTCTACTGTTGTTGAGCCCGGCAAGCCATTTCTGGTCCGGTCCATGTTGATAGAGAATTCCAACTTACAGAATACTTCCATACCAGTCAGATTTCATCCAGTCACTAGACCCTACCTTAGGTTTTGCAGACAACTGAAATTTGGCTTATCCCACACGTGGCACTTGAACCTAGCAGGGTGGTGACTGTTCCTCATTGGTTTTCAACTGTGTTCCATGGGGCCTTGGGGGATGGATCATGGACGTCCAGGAGAGGACAAGTGAATGGGGATCCAAACTGCTCCTTTCATCCAGGGTTCTATTTGTTTTGCTTCTATGTCTGTAGATTTTCTTTGAAGAACAACCCCACAGCTAAACAGAAAAAACAAAACAAAACAAAAAGCAAAAACAAAACAAACAAAAAAACCAATTCTCCAAAAGCCACTGCCACATGACAACCTAACCCTTCTCAGATAGCATCCATTCACAAGAACATAGTGGCGTCCTCGTAACTGTGGAAAGAAGCAGTCTAGTCTCCTAAGAAGCATCTTGATCAGTTTAAGCCAATGGCACTGTAGATGCATGTGCAAAGCCACACCATTTCCACTGCTTTTCCATCATTGCAAACTTCTTCTTCTAGAAGCTGCCTGTTTTCTTGTATTGTCCACCAACTGCCAATTCTCTGATGCAGTGATATGCTATGTTTTTATTTAATTTGGCTAAGTCTAAATAAAAAAGCTACGCTGAGGGGTTGGGGAGTTAGCTCAGTGGTAGAGCACTTGCCTAGGAAGCGCAAGGCCCTGGGTTCGGTCCCCAGCTCCGAAAAAAAAAGAACCAAAAAAAAAAAAAAAAAAAGCTATGCTGAGTGAATAATAAAAGATGGATGGATGGATGGATGGATGGATGGATGGATGGATAGATGGATATATGGGTATATGAATAGATGGATGAATGAATGTGTGGATGGACAGATGGATAATAAATGGATGGGCAACTTCAGCTGTCAGAAGAATAGCTATGATACAACACTAAGACCTGGGACTTTGTAATTGTGTTCTAATTTGATCTCAGCAAGTCTGTTTTGATAAGACTTCAAACAAATCAATTTTGTATAAAATTGTGTTAAAAATAAAATTTAAAAATAAAGCATGTTTTTCAAATTAACAATAATGAGTCATGGATTCTTGGGAATAAAGAGTATGTGAGTGAAATTAATTACAAAGGCTTACATTATAATCATAATGCTAATTATGCATAGCTACGATGGATGAAAGTAGGCCAGAAGGAGAATGTAATATGAGCAGTTGTTCAAATCTTGGGCCAATATCCTGTGTGGGTGAAGCTATGATTCACTGCTCAAGGAGGGTAGCCCAAAGCTTAATGGAATACAGGCTGTGTGGGATTTGCCCCTTAAATAACAGCAGTGACCTGGTGGACAAAGAGACTTTCAAAATTGTGGTAAATTTGAAGAAGAAACATAAACGAGATTGTACAGTAAATGAAGTCTTTGCCGATTGAGAATAAGTGGGGTAAATTTAATGGAACTTTATTAGTTGCTTTTGAAGGTTTAGTGTTGAAGGTCATTAGCCATGAACTGCTATTTCAACAGAGAAAATGTTAAGAGATACACAGACAATAGTGTTCAAGTGAAACAAATTCATGATGATCTCCATAAATATTCCTGGTTGCCTGGGTTTTTTTATGCTTCTAGTTTCCCATGAAATGAAATCTTCCTTATTTTCAACACAGCCCTTAGCATAAATAACTATGTGGACAGCATTTCTTGCAAGGTATGCCTTTCTGTGGTTCCCTAAGAAAGTACCCATTAGCTCTGTTTTGTTTCTATCCCAGGGTCTGAAAGCACTTGAATCTGCTTGGCTCACTCTGATTCTGGGCTAGAGTTGAATCATCATATTTAGTTTTAATATTTATACTCTTATATTCTACTCATCTCTGTCCAACCTGCTCTAGATTTTACCATTCCTAAACCATTGAAGTTGCTGTCAGGAAGTCATCATATCCTAAACCCTGGATATTTTAGTGTTAGTTTGATGGGTTTTTTTTGACACAGCTAAAGTCCGTGTACAACTTTCCTGTTTCCTGTGTCTCAGGCACACTTGGCTTGACTAATTGCTTGGTCCTGTCCTTGGGCATTTTGTGTGTTCTACATTTCCTTCCTGATGTGCTTTCCCTTCCTGTTCCGCTGGACTCTATGGTTCTCAACATAAGTGGTGGAGGATGCTAGGCTAAATCACTGTAATCTACTTCAATATTTTCACCAGGCATGCAATTATTCTCTCCCTCCCTCTTCCCCTCCTAGTCTCCCTTGTGCTAGTTAGATTTTGTTTCATTTTTTGTTTTGTTTCGATTTTGTCAGCTTGACACAAGATATGGTCAATTGAGAAAATGCCTCAATTACATTAGCCTATAGGCAAATATGTTGGAGCATTTTCTTGATTAATGATTGACTTGGTAGGGCCCAGATCACTGAAGGTGGTGCCACACCAGGGCTGGTGGTCCTGGATGGTATACCAAAGCAAACTGAGCAAACCATGAGGAGCAAGCCGGTAAGCAGCATTCCTCAATGACCTCTGCTTCAGTTCTGGTCTCAAGGTTCCTGCCCTGCTTGAGTTCCTGTCTTGGCTTTCCTCAATAATAGAGTGATTAGGACAAGTAAGCCAAATAAACTCTTTGTTCCCCAAGTTGCTTTGGTTATGATGTTTTATTATAGCAATACAGGATAAACTAGGACACCTGTAACTTTTTAACCTTTTCACTCTCTCCCTAGAAGTTCCTGCAGAATTTTGAAGACATTGTTCCTCATATGACTTTCTAAATTAGTAGATAAATATCCAGAAGTCTCGATTTGATATATTGATATATTTGATATCATATATTTGATACATGATAAAGTATATATAATTTTGTTCATTGTTCTAGACATCTGGATTGTTCTGAATAAACCATTCCATCTGGAAATTCAACCCCTTCCCTTCTGGAAAATGGTCTTGAGCTATTTTGCTCATAGTTCTCCTTTGATCTCTTTTACTGAACTCCTGCTGTTGTGTCTCTCGATTAATACTCTAATTCTCTTTAAGCCACTTTAATGTTTCTTTCATGGCTATGATGTTCATATATGTCTTTTGAGGGATCCGTATTTTCCCCTTCTCTATGTATGGGCTTTTCCCCATCTAGTCACTTTTTTCCTGAGTATTTAGACTGTCTTACAAGCTAACAGCTTTGCTTAGACAGCTAACGATCTTGGTCACAGCTGAGAGACTAGAAAACCCCCATGTACCATGTAGGTGATTACTGAACATTATTCAGTGATCACCTGCCTTAGTTTGCCTGGGACCATCTCAGCTCTAGCACTAAAACTACCAAGTATTTGAAAACTAGTTAGGCCTATATGTGACATCTCTATTTGGTAAGCTGCCTGAGAATTTTACTGGGGACCCAAAGTTCCACGTTTTCATTCTTTCCCCTTAAGATGGCGGATTTTTCAGAGAATTTGATTCTAATTTAGTGTCTGGAGTTAAGGTTTTGAGTCTGAATTTTGGGGAGTGTGAGATGAGAGAACAGGGCAAGATCTCAGGTTCCAACATAAAAATGCCCTCACGTCTTACTTCTGGTTTGGCCCACTCACACTGTTTACTGACTATCTGCGCATGAAAAGGACTCCTAAGCCGTAAGAGGCAATAGTAAATAAGCCACGCATGAATATCGGATAGAAGTCATTAGGTTGAATTGCCTATGGACTGATGAAGATGGAGAAATGCTCCAGGATTCAATCCCTGGTCCTCTGGTGTTTAAAGGTTGGGAAGATGAGGAGCCCAATAAAGAAGACCAAGGAGGGCATCCCTATAAAGAAGGTAGAGAAGAGAGCACTATGTGGAAGTCATCTGGCAAACTGCTTTCAAGGAAGAGTGAGCGACCAAGCACACCATGTGCTACAGGACAAGCACAGCCTCTGAGACGCTGAATTCACCCAGCCCAGGGAGCATGTGCCTTAACCTCAGGAACAAACTTCCTGGGTTTTGCTTGGACTGGGAAAGGCATGAATAACCCCTGGGTTGTGTAAACCTATAAAAGGCATAATGGGATGTCAAACTCCTCCCCAGTCTTTCCGCACTCCCACCATGTTTTAGTTCCTCATCCTCCACTCCCCTTTCTGATGATTTCAGCAATTTATGAGCCTTCAAAAACCCTGGATATAAATGAAATTGATGCTTTAGACTTAGATGTATGCTTTACTTTACTGATAACCTGTAGATCTGCAATCTCAGATTCCTTAAGTCTTATTCTGCTTGACAGTTTATATAGTTCCACGCCTTGAAGTTAGCATTGCTATTGTCTTTTCTTTCACTCCAGGCCTTGCAGCTTTTAATGTTAAAAACATCTATCACTATCACTTAAGAGTAGAGTAATAGTAATGGAGGCAAGTGTCCAATTGATTCTATTTATCTAACCATTTTTAATACTATCAACTGTTAAGAATACACACACACACACACACACACACACACACACACACACACACACACACTGTTCCACAGTATTTGGACAATTGGGTTGCTTCCAATTACATAGAACACTGTGCTATAAATTTTTTTAAATATACTATTACCCACGACTAGGAATGTTTGTTGTGGACTGAGTCCCAGAAGGACACTCGCTTTGTTAGCGTTTGATACAGTGAAAGGCAGTAGCATGTACAAATCAGTGCAGAATGTTTGGAGTTCAGTTTGGGTGTATTTTCTTTGGCTGTTTGCTCTGCTCGTTACTAACTGTGAGATGTTAGGTAAGTTTACTTAGCTTTCTATGTGAGCACTGTCCGTGCTGCCGAGGGGGAGATGTGGGTTCGTGGACGCATGGAGACTAAAGCATACCCTGCCCAAAGTTACGCATGCGCTCTTTCACTTTACTGTGTTTAAAGGCCAGTGTGCCAGTTGCCACCGATCGCTGGTATGGCCACTGGAGAGAAAACAACAGGATGACCAAAGGAGTGATGTCACAACAAATGGAGACATTAGTGCCCCTGCCTCTAGATGTGTTACTGAGATCAGCACTCTAGCTTCTGGAGCAGGGAGTCATCTACTTAGTATTCCGCTAGTGTAGATTGATATCTATATGCAGGTGAGGGCAGGCATGAGGTAAGGCAAGGCCTGTGATTGGGCAGTGAAAAAGTAAGGCGTGCACAGAGCTTTAGAAAGAGGAGAGACAGGGGAGGAAGGAAGAAGAAACAAAGACGGAGGAGGAGAAGGAAGACCCACCCCTATGTGGCTTTAATAGCCATAGGTAGCTATGAATATCTTATAAGGGATGGGTTATTATAGGACAATTTGTCTTATCTAGGTGGGCAGTTCATATCAATATCAATTGGCTCTGAGTTTATTGTGTGGACATTTTGTGGGGTGAGAATTTATTGATATAAATCTGATTGATAAATTACAAGCTTCTAGAGTTTTGATTTTACGGGGATACTGGGAATTGTGACAATAACCACAGGGGGTGATGCTGGGAAGGTGAACAGAGTTCACAGCAGAGAGTTGCAAGAGGGAGGCCACTGCTGGGGCCAGAAAGAAGCGAGCGTCAAGGTGGGGCTAGACACGGAGGCAGAGAGACCGTGGAGACAGAGAGTAATGGGAGGTAGCATGACATGGTGCTTGGTGTCCCACTTCCTTTTTTAATATTTACCACAACACTCTAGTGTTGTCTAATCACAAATAGTTACCCCCAAAGAAACTCGTGGTGAAGGATTCCAATCCTGGGCCCACTGAGACAATTCAGTGGGCAATGGCACTTACTAGCAAGCCTAAAAAGCCTGAGTTTGATCCTTGGAACCCACAAAATGACCCCATCAAGGTGTCCTCTGACCTCCACATGCATGTATGGCTCACCCAAAATGAAAAGAAAAAAAATTGTTCAATCCTGATATTACCTGCTGTTTTTCTCCAGAGTACCTGATCAGGCCAACTACAGGGACAAGATGTCTCCTTATCTTCTGTAAGGTCCACATTCAACAGTACTTTGAAGACAGTGGTGCTTGTCCAGGGAATATCACAATAAGATGACAGCTAAACGCAGACACATATGGTTTAACAGCATCCACCGAGAATTAGTTTTTGCTAGACCAAGAGACCTAGAATTTCCTAAAATCCACTGGACTACCTGTTTGCTCTTTCATTTGAACGGTAAGTGGATTCCAGAGGCTGTCAGATTCTCAGTCCGAAAATGAAGCCACGCCGTGTTCCTGCGTTGTGTTTGCACTCGTGTTACTTCTATGAAGAGTAAACCAAGCACAGTTTTACTGCTGAGCCACCCATGTAAGGCACAGGTGCTGTTTCCCAGTGGGAACGCCATGGCAGAAGTCAGGGCAGTGTGTTGCCAGGATGCCACTTTCCAAATATTTTATTAGCCTTTTCCAAATTCTAAGGTTTAACTTCATTTATAAAATGGCTCAATCCATATAATGTTGTGGTGTTCACACACCTATTTAATCACTTCTTGTTTAAATAAACACCATACAAGAACATAGTAATTATATTTTTGTGTGGAAATATACTTATAAAGGGGGTTTATGTACCACTGCCCCTTTCTTGGCAAACTTGTATATGAAAAATTCCCTCTCAGATATGCGAGAACTTTCTTAAAGAATTCCTCCCTTGTTTGTGTTAGAACACATTGGAACTACACATTCTAAGTTACTGAAAGTCTATCAGATACATGATAGAGACATGTTAGTCCTCCAGATTGAAAAAGTATGTGACATCTTGGACATCTAAAATTAATGAAAAACACTGGCACTCAATCACATGACAAATGAGATTAACGTATAAATAAGGTTAACCTTTGATAGCGCATTAGACACACAGGCACAGAGGCTTGAAACGTCATTGTGTGTGATCATGGTACTGCTGCTATCATGTGATGAACGAATTGCTTTTCTTCCTATGTTGGCTATAGCGGTGTGTCGACATTACATGTAGAGAGCTATGCATGCTGATTTAAAGCATTAGAAATTTCAAAATACTTAACATAGGCTATGTTATGTACTTACAAAAGTCTCAAAGCAGTTGTAGGCTAAACTGAGTAGCATCCTGGCATGTTGACAAATTACATCATGGAATGGAAAAACGTGGGGTAGTAGATATGCATGTTAATGAAAATGGGTAGTCTTAAGATATTTCATTTTGCATAGTGTAGAGACTGGGGAATTGGTGGCATTACTGCTTTGTGCAGGAGTATTAAAGGTGAGTTCATTAAACGAAGCATGATAATGTTCTTGGTTTTAGAGTTTTCTTAAGTCTTCTAGTCACCTTGGGATTACTTTGCAAATCAACAAGAGTCGTGTTACCTCATTACATGGAAAATTTCATTTTAAACCCTGTAAAATGCATAGTTGCTTCCAAAAGCCTGTTTGGAAATTGGGTTATATTAAGTACTTTGAAACAAATATGCTAACCTCTGAATCTCTTGGGGGAAATCTTGGAAATTAGGAAAAGCTGCTCATCTTAGAAACCTGACATGCACACAATTCGTGTGTGTGTGTGTGTGTGTGTGTTTGTGTGTGTGTTTTGTTTTTCATTAGTGAATCTATTCCCTGTACATACCAATTGCAGTGTGTAAAGTGAATGCATTACTTTCTCCTCTCCTCCCAGTCCCACCCTTACAACTCCCTACCCACATTACCCGTCCCCTTCTCCTCAGATAAAGGAAGCCTCCATAGATACCAACCACCAACCCTCCCTGTCACATTGGTCTCAGCAGGACTAAGTGCATCCTCTCCCCACTGAGGCCAGACAAGGCAGCCCAGCTAGAGGAAAGGGATCCAAAGGCAAGCGACAGAGTCAGAGACAGCCCCCACTCCACATTTAAAGGAACAAAATGAAGACCAAGTTGTGCATCTGCTATGTATGTTTAGGAAGCCTAGGTCTAGTCCGTGAATGCTCTTTGGTTAGTGTTTTAGTCTCTGTGAGTACCCATGGACCCAGATTAGTTAACCGTTAGATGTTCTTGTGGTGTCCTTGACTCCTCTGGCTCCCTTCCACAAGATGCCCAAAGCTCCTCCTAATGTCTGGCTATGTATCTGCTTGTATATATCTCTGTATCTGTTTCCATCAGCTGCTGAATGAAATCTCTCAGAAGACAGTTATGCTTGGCTCCTATCTGCAAGTATAGCAGAATATCATTAACAGTGTCAGGAGTGGGCTCTCTCTCATGGTGTGGATCTCAAGTTGGGGCAGTCACTGGTTGGCCATTCCCTCAATCTCTGCTCCATCTTTAGCCCTGCATATCTTGGAGGCAGGACAAATTTGGGGTTAAAGAATATTCAACAACCCTACCTCTGAAGGAGGACTAATACTCCAAATATATAAAG
This sequence comes from Rattus rattus, assembly GCF_011064425.1. NCBI lineage: Eukaryota > Metazoa > Chordata > Mammalia > Rodentia > Muridae > Rattus > Rattus rattus. The sequence goes on along the minus strand of NC_046165.1, from coordinate 51,757,584 downwards.
AACTCAAGAAATTAGACACAAACAAGCTAAATAAGCAATTTTAAAAATGGGGTACAAAGCTAAACAGAAAATTCTTAACAGAGGAATCACTAATGGCCAAGAAACACTTAAAGAAATATTCAGTGTCCTTAGTCATCAGGGAAATTCAAGAAACTCTGACACTCCATCTTACTCCTGCCAGAATGAACTCTCACATATTGGTGAGGATGTGGAGCAAGGAAGGCGCTTCTCCAATGCTGGGAGTGCAAACTTGTACAACTTTGAAAAATTAATTCAGTGGTTTCTCAGAAAATTGGGAATCAAGACCCAGCTATACCACCCTGGGCATATACCCAAAAGATGCTCCACAATCCCACAAGGACACTTGCTCAACTGTGTCCATAGCAGCCTTATTCATCATAGCCAGAAACCGGAAGTAGCCTAAATGTCCCTCAACTAAAGAATGGATTAAGAAAGTATGGTTAATTCACATAATGGAAGGGTACTCAGCTATTAAAAACAAGGAAATCATGAATTCTGCAGGCAAATGGATGGAAGTAGAAAATGTCATCCTGAGTGAGATAACCCAGACCCAAAAGGACATGCATGGTATGACTCACTAATGAATAGATATTAGCCAAAAACTGTACAGAAACCATGCTACAATCCATAGACCCCAGAATCTAAGGAACACGGAAAGCCCAAGGGATGGTGTTTGAACCTCACTCAGAAAGGGAAATAAAATAGACATGGAAATGGAGGGAGGGAGAAACTGGGTGGGAAAGGGGATGTTGAGGGAAATGGGGGTGGGGACCAGGTATGGACAGGCCAGGTGGGGAAAGAGAGGGCTGGGAAAGAGAACAGAAATTGCTGAGAGTGGCATCTTTGGGACAAGCCAGAGACCTGGGACAGGGCCTGGGAGTCTATAGGGGGTGACCCTAGCTGAGACTCCTAGCAGTTGGTGATATGGAGACTGAAGTGGCCACCCCTGTTGCCAGGCAGGACTTCCAGTGGAGGTAAGGGGACATCAACCCACGCATGACGCATGTATCACACACACCTATACTGTATACTTGATGGACCTGTCTTAGTTCTAGTAAAATGGATTATATAGCAGTGTCTTTTGAACTCCAGTGTGCTTCACAAGAGTGAAACTTGATACAACTTTAAGAGATGTGCAAAATACAACCCAATCCATAATGTCACATAATGGCTGAGATGTCACAATTACCTTCTTAAATTTTTTCCAGTTGAGAAGTCTGTGTTCAAGTTTTCTGTATTCTTGTGGCTAAAGAAGGTCATAGGACTACTTTCTCAACCATCTTGTTACATTGTTTCTGAACTTAGAGGAGGCACAGCAGAATCTAAAGGACAGTTTTCATAGACTCTTAAAATGTTGGAGAAGACTATTATGCTCATTCTTTTAAAAAGATAAATTTAATACTCAAATATAGAAATGGTTTTGCTGAGCTATGAAACATTGCCTAGACCAATGATTAAATGTGGTTTACATGTGCAAGTCAACGTTAAACATTTTTTGCTTTCATTTTTTACTTTTGTGTCTGTATCTGCCTATGCCATGCATACACAGGTGATCAGGGAAGTGAGAAGCCAGGGTCTGAGCTCTTATAGTAAGAGTCACAGGTGGTTATAAGCCACCCAATGTAGATTGAAAGGAAAACTATTGGCTCAGGATCCCCAAGACCAAATTCTCAGCACAAAGGAGATTTTGCCACAAAGGGAGAGAGGACAAGAATAAGTGACAAAGACAGGTGATAGCAGACAGGGAGGAGAAGAAGAAGAGAACAAGGGAGAAGAGGGGCTGGGGACAGAGGACTGCTTTCGGATAGAGGGGAGAGAGACACGTGGCACATAGGAAAATGGCAGTTTATAAAAATACAGTGAGAAACCTAGTGTTAGGATGATGTATTTAATTTTGATTGGGCATGTTAATTAGAATAGTCAAATGGGGCTTTTGATGGCTGGACTTCAATACTTTGATAGCTGGACCTTGGTAGTCAGCATCAGGAGGAAGATATGGCCAAATAAGGGACTAGACATTGTGGCTAGTTTTGGGAACATTCTCTAATGGTTTTTAGCAAGGCAGGGGGACTGGGAGAAAAGGGCAAGCTCCTGCCGGAGCCATGCTCACCATACTCCAGCTGGCTAGAGTCCCTTCAGAGGTATTATGAACTAAACAGAGAGTGAGCTAAACATAGGTCCTCAGAAGAACAGCAATGCTGTCACCAGTAGGGCCATTTCTCTAGCCCCTGGTGTTAATTCTAGTTGACAACTCAAAATCAACCAGGAATGCAATTGGAAACCACACCATACAATCAGACTTCATATGTGGCTCCCAACATCCATAAAATGAGTGTTGAACATTACTTTTTTTATTATTTTTCTCTTGGTCTGATCATGTGTAATTTTGGTATTTTTCATATATATGAAACAATTGTGGAATTGAATGTATTTCATGCAGAATCCTTTTATCAAACATTAATGCATTGCATTTTTACTGAGATACAAGGGGATATGTGCTAATGTGTAAAGACCAGGGACAGAGGGCATCTGCTGTCGTTTGGGGAAAGATGCATGCATTTCGATGGCTCTGGATAATGCCATATTGCTGCTCGAGCCACAGACTTTGTCAGCCAACTTCCTCTGACATATCCACTGTGAGTCTTTATGTATAGGACTACTATTACCTATTAGTACATAATTTCCATAAAATCATCCCTTACATTGGCTACAGTGAATCCACAAGAAATTGGTTTGGAAAAAACGTGTAAGTACATTTCCTCTAATTTCATAAATGTAGGGCACTAAAAATAACCCATAGGAATAGTGGCCAGAATCTGAAAGCCAAAGAATAAACATAATGCTATTACTTAATCTGCTGTTTCTTAAGTAATAGACAGAAACAACTTGACTCCCATAAGAGATTTCTGTGAGACTAGAGAGATGGCTCAGAGGTTGAGAGCATTTGCTGTTCTTGCAGAGGACCTGGGTTTGGTTCCCAGCACCAACCATCTGTAATTTCAGTTCCAGGGACTCCAGATAAAACTTGAAAAAAATATTTTGTTACTTGGTTCAGCTGCCTCAAATACCTTTCAGATGTAAAAAGGCTCAAGGAATCTTGATAGAAATACTGGAGGTATGAATGCCTAAGGCTCACTTTATAGTTATCATTTCAGTTAATAGAGAGATCAAAGCACTGTCCTCCTTTAGATTGACATGATACTTCAAAGAATATTAAAATCATAAACTAAAGTCAGCTGTGGCGGTGTGTAATCCGGGCACTTGAGGGGAGCAGGAAAGGAGTTAGGAGTTCTTAGCTGTAGCAAGACATAGTGACCAGCCTGGGCTATACAAGAAACTGTCTCAAAAGAAGTAAAGTAATCAAACAAATATGGCTGATGTAATGATGCTTATTGTAGGATGTGGAAAACATGAATAATATCTTTTAATTCCTTTTAAATGCTGGTTGCTTATCCATTAAACATCTACATCAATGTGTTATATAAATATGAGTTTCTCAAATATTATGTAATGTTAAACTTATTCTTCAAGAAGCATGTGTTACATAGTATCATTTAGGTTTACTGATTATTAAAAAATAAAGTACCATATTACTAAAGTGCATTTCTGTCTCAGGTTTAGTGCATAAATTTTCAGCAATTTGTACCTGTCTTGTATAAATGAGTTCCCACCTACATGGTCTCTTGTATATTTAGAGTCTTCTTTTTAAAAGTGTTCCCCAAGAATACAAAAATCATCAAAGACATTTTGCTGTTAACTAATGAAGGGAAGACTAGGAAGGCAGTGTTAATAGCTCAGAGGTTGTAGATGTTCATTACAAGTTAATTTTATATGGTTATGAGGTAACTTTGATTAATTATAAAATGTCACTGAAGAAAGACATCAACGTAAAATTTTTCTTGCAACATCGAAGCACACATTTGCTTTCAAATACGTTCAGACTTTTTTCACCTCAGATATGAGAAAGAGACACATGCAACAAACATTTTTGCAATGAAAATCAGGGACACAAAAACTTGAAAAGGAAATTGAGATATTTAGATATGAACTGAAGGAGATTATTAATCCATGGATGCAGTATAAAATAATCTGTTCTTATTTGACTCCAAAGTTCTTAATAACATGAGGATTTTATTAAAGTCACATTTTGGAAAGTGCCTAGAATCAATGTATCCTACTAGGATTGTGGAATGTTTTTCTTCCACATTCAAAATCAAAACTTCCAAAGCAGCCATTATTAATTTTTTAAAAAGCACCTCATTGGACAGGCATGGTGGTGCACACTGTAATCTCAGCATTCGGGAAGCTGAGGGTAGCAAGGTTAAACCCAGTATGGACTATATAGCAAACTCTCACCTCATAAAGAAAAAGAAAGCAATTCTCTGTCTTGTTGCCAACAGTCACTTTATTTTCATTAGACACAAGGCTAAGGGGACAAAAAAAAATCAGTCCATGTACCTGTGGCCATGTAGGAGAACCCAGTTTTAAAAGTCCCCATCCTTCACTGAGGAACTATAGGCAGATGGTGGCTCCCTGGGAAGAGAGATTTTCTTTAAAGATATGGTCCCTAGTAGGTCAACCATGATCTAGGTGATGGCCCCCACACCATGAGTATATGCACAACACAAATGGACTTAGTGGGTTATATTAAAAATAAAGACACAAAGATGGGAGGTATGAGGTAAGTCTGGAAGGAGTTGAGGAAGGAGTGGGGGTTAACATGATCAAAACACATTGTGTTAAGTTCTCATAGAATTATTAAAAATAAAAACAAACTAAAAGCTATACATGATGACATGATCCTATCCCGGGGGCCTCACTGGCCGTCTAGTCTAGCCAGTTTGTGAGCTGAGTCAGTGAGAGATCAAATCTCTCACAGTGGAGGGTGATAGAAAGACACTTGAATTACAAATCTAGGCCTCCACATAAGCATACACAGACACAGACACACACACACACACACACACATGTACACCACACACATGCAAATCTCCCTACACACATGTGCATACACACACATACACACACATCTCCCTATACACACACACACATATATACACATACACATGCATCTCCCTACACAAACACACACATATACACACATCTCCCTACACACACACATACACACATATGCACACATGTACATATACATACACATACACACACATCTCCCTACACACACACACATACACACACACACACACATACGTACATCACACACACATATCTCCCTACACATACAGACACACATGTTCACCACACACACAAATCTCCCTACACACATGTGCATACACATACACATCCAAACACAACTCCCTACACACACGCTCATCTCCCTACACACACACACACACACACACACACACACACACACACACATGCACATGCACACACTAGTAATCAACACAAAAACTTTTGAGGAGATGGGACAGGGCATGTACATTAAGAAAAATGTTTAATTAAGCCATTTCTCTTGGGAGAGCACTGTGCACCACTTCTAACATAAAACTCCTATCAAGTGTGTCTAATGGGTGTCTAGGTAACCTCCTGAGCTGGGAAGGGAATGGCTGCACAGTCTACAGCACACTCTGGTCTGGACAAGCCCTCCACAACTGAGTTTCAAGCCCCACCCCCAGCCCGTTCCTGTGATACATCAGAAAGGATTCTTAGCTGTCGAGAAAGTGTCTCTAACCCCAGATGGCTATGGCTTCCTATGTCACTGAAGATGACCTCAAACTTCAGATCCTTCTACCCAACTTTCTGAGTGCCAGGATGATAGACACGTGCTGCCGTACTCAATTCTCATGAGGAACTTTCTAGCAAACTAAGCTTCATAAAGTAAGGTATTAATTAGTTGGTCATGGGAATTTCAAAAATGAGCAAGTTTGCCATAACATTTCTGGATTAGAAACACAAGCCTGAAAATGCTATGATCATTATTTTAGGATATAAAGTTCTTTGGCGAGCCACAAGGAACACAGCATGTTGATAGATCTGGCTTATGAAAAACTGAAACACATTAAAAACACTAAAGGTTCAGAAACCCTGGATTAATTTAATATATTTCAATAATGCTTTGCTGGAAGGCATGAACTTGGAAATTCATTAAAATGTACTTAAAGAGAACGGAGTAGTCACAGTTCTGGTTTGCTTTTGTTTGTTGTTTTGTTTTCTTTTTTTAAACAGTGGAGCCTTTCTAGTCTTTTCAAAGCGATTCTGTTTCTATTTTACATCCTCATAAACAGTGTGTTCACTTGATGTCCTTCTATATTCAAATATAATTAAAATTTTTGGGCATTTCTTTTTCATAAAGTTATAAAATTCAGATTAAAAATAAATATATGTTTTTAATGTTCGAAGGGGGAAACTTTTTTCTAGCTCACTATCTTCAACATCATCATCATGACTGGCAAGGTGTTTCTCAAACCTTCAATGTTATCAGGTACTCATGGTCACCTACTTACTAATGTTTTCCAGTCAAACAAATACAGTGACAGTTTTTAACACTTTGCGACTGCCTCTATAATATTTGCAATTAAGGTGTGGGATAAGGGAGTACACTTAAACGTTCTACCCATTTTTTAAAAAGGAAAAAATATCAAATTGCTGAGAAATTTTTACGTAAGGATTCAAACTAGGACATCACTTCAAACACAAGTTGGATTGGAGCAAAATCAGTGTATCCGCTGGAAAGCAAGACAAGGAAGGGCAAGACAGAAAAGGGACTATATTTAAACCTAAGTGTTCCCTTCCCTCATTCCACTCAATAAAAGTGAGTTTGGAAGGAAAAATTGAACTTGCTTATTTGGTCTTAGTTTTAATGTGACTTGTATGGGGGTAACTTCTTTTATGAATTAGGACTCTAATTTTGGTATGGTTTCTGTCCCTCATGTCCTTAGATCAGAAAGATTACTATTGATGCCGTGTTCCTTTTATTTTTTATATTTCTTCAATTTTTTATTATCAGGAGTGACTGAAATAAAAAAATATAATTGAGTCCCATCATTATTGTCATTATGGCTTTAAGAGAAAACTGGTCAGATGAATATTATTGCTTCCCACTTTTCAACTGGTAAATAGTTGCCATTGATAAAACAGACAAGCCCAGAGAATCTGTCCAGAATGTTCAAGAATATGGTCTATTATACAACATTCCTGTTCTTGGGGAGAACACCCAGGACATAATTATGTGTACTTCTTGATCTCATCATACAAGACAAGCACAAAGGCACCACCCATGCCTCTGAGAACGTTGGACCATGCACTCTTGCAAAAGGCCTTGCATCCTCATCTGGAGCGATCTTCCGCCAGCAGTCAAGCGTGACTGTATACGTGATATCAGTTCCTTTGTGTCCAGACTGCACATCGTACAACAAGGAACCATGTCAAAAGGATAGGAAGTCAGGCCAGCAACAGCAGTGACAGACTGCAATCATCCAGCTGATGAAGATGTGAGTATTCTTGGGATATGGGAGCATTCCCTTTGCACTGTCATAGATACCGAAGTAGGCAGCTCGGTAGATGATAATGTCCTGTACTGACACATTAAAGCCTTGGTACAGGCCTTAATCCCATCAGATTTGTAGATCTTAACCAGGCAGTCACCAAGGCCTTTAAATTCCCTTTCAGCTCCAGCTTTGCCCACATCAGCTGCTAGACGGGTACGGACAAAATCAAGAGGGTACACAAAGCACAAGGATGTGGCCCCAGCAGCACCACCTGATGCCAGGTTCCCTGCAAAGTACCGCCAAAACTGGGTCCTTTTGCCCACACCACCCAAAAAGATCTGCTTGTATTTATCTTTGAAGGCAAAGTTGAGAGCCCGGGTGGGGAAGTATTTGATGACATTGGCCAGGTTACCATGCCAGAAGGACAGGACTCCCTGTTCCTTGGAGATGCGAACCACACAGTCTGTGATGCCCTTGTATTGCTTATCTGCCGTGATTTGCTTGCTTCCATGCTGCACCTGCTGCAGCAGCTTGACCCGCTCGATGGGTGCTACTGCCGTCTTGGAGATGGCCGCGCCCACTCTACCAGCCAAGAAGTCTTTGGCGAAGGACACAGCAGCATCTGTCATGTTGAAAGCAAAAAAGAAGAGGCAGGCGAGTGCAGGACAGTACTGGGTTGACAACCGGCTTTGACTCCCAGACTCTGGGGCCATGTTCCTTTTAAATTAAGATTTATATGCTTTACTTTGTCTTCATATTGCATAAGTATTTTCCTTTTAAATTGAGTTTTAAAAATTTATCTGAATGTGCCTGCATGTGTTTGTGCGCCACATTCATGCTGATGCCTGCAGAGGCCAGAAAAGGATGCCAGATACCTCAGAACGGATGTTCAGGTGGCCATGCGCCTCCTGCCATGGGTACTGGTGACCTGTGTCCTCTGCAAAAGCATCCTTAATCACAAAGGCATCCTTCCAACCCCTTGGCACTCCTTATATCTGTGTTTGTAAATGATGTTCAAGGGTCATTTTTATCCTATGAGGATAACTTTATATCCCAAACGTTGTGAACAACAATAATCATAACTCATATGTTCCAAGATTGAATTAAATCGTAGAATACTTTCTGTTGTCTCATGATGCTGTTACACAACAAGTGATTTTCATTCGTTCTGTTGAAAATGATCCTGCTATGTAGACATCTTTTCCTCTTGGTTTGGCCCATTCTTCAGTGCAAAGCTCGAATTTTCACTCATTCCTAGGAATACATTTGTCATCATATTGATATCTAGGCTATGAGCATACGAGCCTCCACTACAAGAACTCAGTTATCATGCTGGGTTACAGGTAGAGCTTATAGCCTGTTCTACCTACTAACCAAGTAGACTATAGTTTTTAAATCCAGTACCTAATAAAGTACCTAATACAAAATAAATGCTTCATTAATACTGTTGAACGAATGAATGAGAAAAGAAAATGAGGTAGAAAGAGAACCTTCTGTGTGTGTGTGTGTGTGTGTGTGTGTGTGTGTGTGTGTGTGTGTGTAGTAAAAATTGTTCCATGTATGAAAATAATGACCTAGTGTATCCCAAGATCATTATACACCTATGTTCTCCTTGGAAATTCCTCCTATATCACTTTACCTATTTCAGAGAAAACAGAAAGTTTAGTCTCGTGGCTAGTACAGTGAGAGAAAGGGTGTGGGCCTAGCGTTTCCCCTACTCTCTTCTGCTTTTTTATTTTTAATTTAATTTCATTCTCTTAGCACTTTACAGCCTACTCACTGCCCCCTCCTAGTTACCTCTTCCCACAATCCTCCCCCCCCCGTTTCCTTCCCCTTCTCCTCTGAGCAGGGGAGGCTATCCGTGGCTATCCCCCCTACCCTGGCACTTCAAGTGTCTGTGAGGCTAGGCCCATCCTCTCCCACTGAGGCCAGACAAGGGAGCCCAGCTAGAACATATCCCATGCACAGGCAACAACTTTCAGGACAGCCCCTGCTCCACTTGTTAGAGACCTTCATGAAGTTCAAGCTGTACATCTGCTACGTATGTGCAGGGAGGCCTAGGTCCAGCCCATGTATGTTCTTTGATTGGTGGGTCACGCTCTGAGAAGCCCAAGGGGGAAGGTTACTTGACTCTGTCGTTCTTCCTGTGGAGTTCCTAGCCCCTTTGGGGCCTGCAGTCCTTCCTCCTATTCTTCCATAAGAGTCCCCAAGCTCCATCCACTGTTTGCTGGTGAATATCTGTGGGAGGAACTCTCAGAGGCTAACACTCCTGTCTACAAGCATAACAAAGTATCATTAATAGTGTCAGCCGTTGGTGCTTACCCATGGTATGGGTCTCAAGTTCGGCCTGTTATTAGTTAGCCATTCCTTCAGTCTCTGCTCCACCCCCCATGCCTGCATTTCTTATAGAGAGGATGAATTTGGGGTTGAAAGTATTGTGGGCTCTTCTGCTTCTTTGATTCATGCCTACTAAAGGAGGAGGAGCTGTTGAGAGGATGATCCATTCTAGAGGCTTCCATTTAATTTGGTTATTGGGAACCCTGTAAACTTGAAGGGATGAATCCCAACATGCGCAGCTTCAGTTTTAATCCAGACACATTTCTGAACACAGAAGTTTGTCGTTGGAATACATCTCTTCATTAGCAAAGGTGTCCTTGGATATCATTTGAAAACACATTAGAACCCCCAAAGAAAGTCCAAGTTCTCTATGGAGAAACAGACCGCAGTGTTGTTATGGGTCTCAGGCTAGGGACTGAGCCTCAGTCAGACAGGCCCATACGTCAGGCTAGATCCCAGCTGCTGGAACCAAGCAAGCTCTCGAGCAGAACTTTTAATCCGGGGAACGTGTGTGTCATCTTTGAGACAAATTCCCAAGAACTGCCATAGGAAAACACTGATCCCTGAGTTGGTGACAACACATCTATTTCTGTTGCTTTGGAACAATGACTAAAGTTCATTCTTGCTGGACTAAAACGTTCTGGTGATGTAGGGCTAAATGGAGCCTTGTGAAGTATGAGTCACAATGACAGGCCACTGTGACAAACATTGAAATACCCTCCCATACTTAAAGCCTTGTTGATTCTGTGGACTCCAGCTCATAGGCCTCTCCTGTTCTTTCATTTGGAATTTCACTAAGTCAGATGCTGCAGAATGGTCCTGAGCAAACCTACAGAGAAGTTGGACCCATCTGGATATAACACGCTGAGGCTGGAGATGACTTTCATAGTTCATGGAGGAAAGAAGAGGTTAAAGCATGAGAGAGACAAAGGAGGAATCACAACCAGAAAAGCACTATCAGTTTCTTCTGAAACCATACTGTACCAGGAACCACATCTGATACTCTGAAAGAATATCGCAGACTTGGCACAGGGAGATTTGGAGCCCAAAAAGTTCTTCGGGGCCCAGGGCACAAAGGTAAACACAGAACTGGGAAGAATTGTGTTGTAATGAAGCTTTGCTATCCTGAGGCCCCCCATGCAGTACCTGGGACACCGCAGAAGATAGAGAAGCCCTGTCTTTTTCCTGAGGGCCCTGAAGCTGTAGGGAAGCTGTGCAGGACCTCAGATGTAGATCTGAGTCCACTGGAACCAAGAGGTTGATGACAACTGAGAGCACCTGTCTGGATGCCATCGGTGTGGAGGAGGGGATTCAGGACACTTGGGAGCACATAGGTCAGAGGCTGCTGGGCCTATTGTGGAGGTCATAGTAAAGCACTAGCTACCCTTCTCGTGTGAGAATGTGGCACAGTTTAGGAAACAGTTTAGCTTGAACAGGAGCAAGTGTGTGAGGAAGCAAACCTGAGTCGTAAGGCCCAGCCTCGGAGCACATCCACCGAAAGCCTCACGGGGACCCTTTGCCTGCTGAACCAGCTCCTCCTTATTCTGAGTGAGAAGGGATTCCTACCTTACTTCCACACTTTCAAAATTATCCTGTCTGAGGTAATTACCTGGAAAGGATCAGAAAATTCATAAACCTCATCTTCCCTCTTCCTCAATGCCTTCTAGGCTTCAAGCCATGGTCAGAACCGATCCAGCACCACCAGGGATCCCAAGAACAGAATCAGACCCAGCAGGAAAAAGATGACTAACTGGTTGAAACATTCTGTCAATTTGTCAGCAAATATTGTGACTACCTGTGGAAATGGATGTGGCACGATAAACTAAGGAACAAAGAATATCATTTTAGAGCAAGCTGGATTTCTCTCACACACCATGCAATTACATGTCCCTGCAAAATTCACAGGCTGGGACTGAAACCTTGTTTGAATATGTTTTCTGTTGCTACAACTGAAAACCACAGACTGGCTTATTTATAAAAGAAAAAGGGGGGGGTATTTCACTTGTGGCTCCTGAAGTTTAAGAGCATGGCAATATCATCACTGGGCACATGGTGAGAGCCTTCCTGCTATGTCATGGGTTGCTGTAAGTGAGAACAGGCAAGCCTACCAGAAGCAGTTCAGTCATATAAGACAGCCATTCCCATGATAATCCATCCATGCACTAACCCGTTACCCTGTTAATAGATGAATCCATTCATGAGGGAGCACTGGGGACACAATTATCTCTTCAAGGTCCTACCTGGTTCTATCTCTGTATTCCTGACAATTAGAATTAGGTTTCAACTTGAGATCAGATGAGGGCGATATGAGGAGACCAGGCCTCTTGGAGAGTGTCTGACTTTCTAGTGGAGACTCTCCTGACCTCACCTTTCTATCTCTTCTGCCATGTGAGAGCACAGCAACAAGAACTGCAGAAATAAGGCTTTTGTTTATAAGTAGTGATTTATAAATAACTGTTTCTATAGCAGCAGAAATAGATTGAGATATGTCACTTATGAAAGGCTTTGGATTCAATCTACTAGAGTACCTGAGGGTGTTTCTAAATATTTCCTTCATCGGTTGACCAGTGCCTCAGGTTAGTGGGTCTTCATTTGTTGAAGGTCAGAAGACAGAAATTCTCTAGTATAATACTCACCCACAAGCTAACAATGCCCCAAGAGTCTCAGCACACACTCATTTGCCAGCTTTGACAAATACGGTGAATGATAGACTGTTACCATTATTTGGAGAGATTCTAATAAGAAATGCCTCAATTAAAATGAAGTCTTTCTCTTTACATGGAAAGCCTAGGAACAGCTTGAAGGCAAAGAGCCCAGGTAACCCTGGGAGGCAGAGCAGATCATTACACATGCATATTATGTACAGAGTGATAAACAAGTCATATGAGTAATTCAGTGGTTCTCAGACTTCTATAAACACCAGGAAAGTTTGTTAAGGCACAATAGATAAATATAAACATGATTGATGCCTGGCCCCATTTAGAGTCTGTGACTCAGTAAATATGGATGGGAACCAAGGATTAGCATTTCAAATAACTCCCCAGATTATATTGATACTGGGATCCAGAGACAAATTAAAAATTAACAACCTAAGGAATAAAAAAACAAAGACTGAATAATAAAGACACTACCACATAAGTAGCAAAACACTCAACGCATTAAGTAATTAAGTAAGTAAGGATTAAGTAATATGAACAAAGGCTGTACTTCAGAAATCAGAAAAGAAATACTTTTTTTCTTAAGTGGGTGTCAATTTCAAGCCTTGAAAGGATATGTAGGTAGGTTTAGATTACTTAAGAAATAGTATATAATCACCACATTTGTATTGTATATATCATCCTGTGGTTTCTCAAGGGATCCTGTGGTTACTTACTAACAGAAAAAGAAACAGCTAGCTTATTCAGGATATTGGACACCGTCCCTGAGCAACAGTAATGTCCAAACACCAAGCTTAAAACTCATTCCCTACAGTGGGTTATGAGAGTCAAACAGAGCCAAGAGGAGCTTTCGCTTGAGTACCACCTCACAGGAAACTCAGTAAGAGCCCAAATCTACCCAGTGGTTATTGCCCTAGTTTCTTAGTACATCACAAGTATGGACATGAGAATAGATTTACTCAGAGATCGTTAGAGTCCACTTACTGAGTTCTTGTCCTCTTCACCCAAAGGGGCAAGTCTAGAGCAAAGCCTCACCTTCAGTGTCTTTGTTTGCCTGGAGCTCCTTAACACCGTGTCACAGGTTGGGTGGTTCATGCAAGAGAAACATCCTTCCCAGCTCTGGAGTGTGGGGAGTCCAGGGTGAAGGTGCTGACAAGGTGGGCTTCATTCTGAAGCTTTTCTCTTAGCTTGCACCTGACTTCCATCTCTTTGTCTTCATATGGCCTTTCTGTATCTTCATACTATGTGTGCTTTGTGACATGTGTGAACAAGTATATATGGGGGGGGGATGAGAGAAAGTGGCTAAGTATGGCTTTAAAGATCAATAGTCCGAAAGAATAAGGGCTTCATGGTTTTCTTTAATCCTAACTATTTTCTAAGAACTCCCTCCCTGAGCAATAATTTTATGGGCTAAGTGTTCACATATGAATGTAAGGGCACACAATGTACTTCATAGCACTTGATCAATTGAAACCATCAATTCCTTTATTGTGGATCTGAAAAGATAGACTTTCACATTCCCATCTGGTTGACAGTTTGCTCATTATTAAAACTGGATATATTTTCGGATAATGATAGTAGTTTATTATAAGCCCAATCAGGGAGTTATTCTAATTGTGGGACTCATATGATCTCTTTACAAGCAAATGTGCCTGTTCTTTGAAGCAAATAGACACATCTGAGGGAATAGAGAGGGTTCAGCAGTTAAGAGCATTTGTTACTCTTACAGAGGAACTGGCTTTTGTTCCTACCACTGATATGGTGGCTTACAACCATCTGTGAACTCAGTTCCAAGGGACCCAGTGCTCTCTTCTGGCTTCCATGGGCACCAGCTATGCACTCAGTATACATACATGTGTGCAAACAAAACACTCATAAACATAAAATAAAAGTAAATTAATCATTAAGTATATGCACGCATTACAGTCTCTGAAATGCAGCTATCCATCTCTGTCTTTCAAAGCAGGAAATGCCAGACATAGTTTACCTTGACCTAATAGGATAGAATGGTATACAGACATTCTTCACTTATAAAGAAATTAAACCTGATAAGCTCATCAGAAGTTGAAGATGTTTTAAGTCAAAAATGTGTTTAATGGGCTGGAGAGATGGCTCAGTGGTTAAGAGCACTGACTGCTCTTCCAGAGGTCCTGAGTTCAAATCCCAGCAACCACATGGTGGCTCACAGCCATCTGTAATAAGATCTGATGCCCTCTTCTGGTGTGTCTGCAGACAGCTACAGTGTACTCAAATATAATAAATAAATCTTTAAAAAAATGTGTTTAATATACCTAGCCTATCATATATCACAGTTCAGCAGCGTAGTACACTATAGCTCATTGGTTGCTTACCCTGGTATCGAGTGCCTTCTCGGGACCTGTGCCTCACAACAGCTGCCCAGCATCTTTACATAACTCTATTTCTATCCAGTACCTAAAGAGGTTAAAATTTGAAAGTTTAAGCACAGTGTCAATTGAATTGCACTGTTTTCACTATATTGTTGTCTATACTGTTTCACTATATTAGGGTTTTACTACTGTGAACAGACACTATAACCAATGCAACTCTTATAAGGACAACATTTAATTGGGGGCTGGCTTATAGGTTCAGAGGTTCAGTCCACTATCATCAAACCAGGAAACATGGCAGCATTCAGGCAGGCATAATGCAGGCAGAGAGGAGAGTTCTACATCTTCATCTGAAGACTATTAGTGGAAGACTCACTTGCAGGCACCTAGGATGAGGGTCTTAAAGCCCGCTCTCACAGTGACACACCTATTCCAAGAGGGCCACACCTCCTAATAGTGCCCCTTCTTGGGCCAAGCATATACAAACCACATTCCATTCCCTGGCCCCCATAAGTTTATTCAAATATAGGTATGGTGGCCATACCTAAACATAGCATAATGTAAAATACATTTATTTAGTCCAACTTCCAAAGCCCCCATAGTCTATAGTAATCTCAACAATGTTAAAAGTCCAAAGTTCAAAGTCTCTTCTGAGATTCATCCAATCACTTAACTGTAATCCCCAAAGCAAGTCAGGAAACCAGCTGGGCAAACTCCAAACTCTGCATCTCCATGTCTGACGCCAAAGTGGTTTTCACATATCCAATTCTCTCTCTCTCTCTCTCTCTCTCTCTCTCTCTCTCTCTCTCTCTCTCTCTCTCTCTCTGGATATTTTGTTTATTCACATTTCAAATGCTACCCCCTTTCCCAGTTTCCCCTCTGGAAACCCTCCATCCCATGTTCTCTAACCCTGCTTCTATGAGGGCGCTCCCCCACCCACCCACTGCTGCCTTCCCGCCCTGGCATTTCCCTACACTGGTGCACTGAGCCTTCCCAGGACCAAGGGCCTCTCCTCCCATTGATATCCAACAAGGCCATCTCTGCTACATATGTAACTGAAGCCATGGGTTCCTCCATGTGTGCTTTTTGGTTGGTGATTTAGTCCCTGGGAGCTTTGTGTGTGTTGGGGGGGGTCTGGTTGGTTGATATTATTGTTCTTCCTATGGGTTGCAAACCCCTTCAACTACTTCAATCCTTTCTCTAACTCCTCCACTGGGGACCCCATGCTCAGTCCAATGGTTGGCTGGGAGCATCCACCTCTGTATTTGTCAGACTGGCAGAGCCTCTCATGAAACAGCTATACCAGGCTCCTGTCAGCAAGCACTTTTTGACATCAGCAATAGTGTCTGGGTTTGGTGTCTGTATATGGGATGGATTCCCCAGGTGGGGCAGTCTCTGGATGGCTTTTTCCTTTAGTCTCTGCTCCACACTTTGTCTCCATATTCCAACTCCTTTTATATCTTTGTTGACTGCAACAACCTTCTTTCTCCTGAGCTGGTTCCATACCCTGTTATCAGCTTTCCTCAGCAGATAGTCCATGGTTATGGCATCTAGCACATCTTCATGTCTCCAAGGCAACTTCTTACAGCTCTTTGTTTCAATGTCTGGGATCCACACATGATCTTCTTGGCTCTTCCAATGGTCTGATGTCCCTTCTCCAGCTCTGCCCTCTGTAGCACTCTAAGCTCAGTTTGATCCACTCCACTGCTGCTGCTGTTCTTGGTGATCATCCCATGGTAGTGGCATCTCCAATACACTGGGGTCTTCCTCCACAACTAGGCTTCACCAATAGCCTCTCATAGGCTCTCTTCATTGTTCCAATCTTCAACTCCTTTGCATGACCCTTTCAGTCCTGGGCCATTAACTGCAACTGAGGCTGCACTTTCACCAATGGCCTTCTATGGCCTCTCACAGTGCCAAGTCTCAGCTGTTCTTCATGACCCCTTCATGCCTTCAAAACCAGTACCACCTGGGTGACTCTTACACATTACCAAGTACAGCTGCAGCATGAGGTACAACCTTGGCTATCTCTGAAACACAGCTTCTTTGTGCTCTCAAAAAACACTTCCCAGAAGATTTCACCTCAGTGATGCTGGTCTCTTCTTAATCACCACTAATTTCTTAGCTCCAGCTAACTAAAACCAATTGTACCAGTAGTCCCATCTAGTCTGGGCACTAAAGCCAGAGCCACATGGCCAATGCTGCTAAGTTCTGATACTTGCTGGGGCTGGAACATGGCCCACTTGTTATATTACACTATCACCAGTTTTCTGTTTTCCAACTTCCTCACTGCCTAAGCTTGACTATCCTGGAACTTGCTCTGTACACTGACTTTGAACTGCTTGTCCCTTAAGCACTTGGATTAAAGGTGTGGTCCACCAAGCCTGGGCTTAAGTTTTTCTTCACCTAGAACATGCTCTAGGCTAGCCTTGAACTCAGAGATCTTGTCTTTGCACTATGTACTGCATACCTGGACCTAAACTTTTAGCTTGGTGGAATCTTGCACCAAGGTCACTACTCCCTTAATTCAATTTAATATCCTTGAACACATAATTCAGCTCCTGGTTCCCCTTTAATATCATATATTTTATATTTTTCCTTTCTAAGCTTGCTACACTTGTTTAAAATGTTCGTCATGAGACTTAACCAGAGAACAAAGTTTATGATGGGCATTTCTAAGACTTCCTTTGTCAATGCAATTAATCTGAGTTTCTTTGCCTTAGCCTCAGGAAGACTCTTCAGACAATGGAAAAAAGCAGCCACATTCTTCACCAAAATTCCACAAAAACAGTCTTTATGCCACATACTGAAAGTCCCATCTGAAACCTCTTGGGTCGGGCCTGCACAATTCAAGTCATTCTCAGCAACAAAGTCTTTCATATTCCTACTAGAATAACTCACTAATCCCCATTTAAAGCATTCCATGCTTTCCAAATCAAAAGTTCCAAAATTCACATACTTCAAACAAAAGCATTGTCAGGCCTATTACAGCAATACCCCAGTCCCTGGTACCAATTTCTGTCTTAGTTAGGGTTTTACTGCTGTGAACACACACTATGACCAAGGCAACTCTTATAAGGACAATATTTAATTGGGGGTTGGCTTACAATTACAGTTCAGAGGTTCAGTCCATTATCATCAAACCAGGAAGCATGGCAGCATTCAGGCAGGCAGAGTGCAGGCAGAACTGAGAGTTCTACATCTTCATCTGAAGGCTGCTAGAGGAAGACTCACTTCCAGGCAGCTGAGATGAGGGTCTTAAAGCCCATGCCCACAGTAACACACCTATTCCAAGAGGGCCATACCTCCTAATAGTGCCACTCCCTGGGCCAAGCATATACAAATCATTGCACTTGTAAAATTGAAAGTTCCAAGTTAAACTGTATTAAAGAACTCTTTCTGCTGCAAGAGTATTGCTTCAAAGATCTGCCTTGTAGAACAAGTCATTCTGCAGAGACCTTGAATATGTTCCAGATACTGCCAACCTGCCTGCAACATCAGCCAAACTAACCCCCCAACCCCAACAAACTTCAGTACCTCAGTGAGATTTAGGCCTGGGTACAGTTTTTCTGTCTGCAGTGATTGAATTAGCACCCTATGTATGGATTTATTAAATCTGTGTTCTACAAGAACTTGGTTCAGTACATAAGAACAAGCTTCAAGGTTGTATGAGACTAAAGAAAGAACAGCATATCCAGGATTAAAAAGTCCAGTTAGTTGAGAGGACTCAGTGATTAGCAATACCAAATATGTCCTTATTATCTGGGTCAGAAGGAAGAATATATACTCATCTATGAAGACAAAAACATAGGTCAGAATGTACCTGATATATCCTGTCAACACTGCAAATAATCCTAGCACCTTCTCTATATACTACTTTAATGGTTTTGTACATTTATAGAACTCTCAAACACTATACAAGAAAATCCAACTTGAGTTATACTAGGGCCATTTCCCCTACCATAGTATCCTATACTGAAGTGGAACCTTACAGGTTCTTTGGAAAGTCAATGATGTCAGTTGGTGTTTTGCTGGGCCAAGTACATGATATATTAATGTGTTTTAGTCATATATACCATGAACCCTTCTAAACTGGGGTTTACCATCTGGTTGAATTATGAAAGATGACAGCTACATAAAATGTCCCTATTTATTCTAAGATCTATAAGCTGTCTGGTGTAGCCTTGAGTTATCTATCCGCAAGTCTGTAGGTCATGACACTTCTGTACTCACAGGGCAACCTCTCCAATCCATATTCACTGGCCCCTCTCTTCCTTTCAACTAGCACTAGGAAGAGGCAGTTCACAACCTGGCAGACAGACAAACCACGGAGCCTCATCTCCAAGAGATGTAGAAAAACCACGTGGCCCTCTTTGATTCTGACTGGAAAGGAATCATTTTCTTCTCACCAAAATGAAAGGAATTGTCATCTGTGTACATAGATGTATATGGGGTTTGTTCTGGTATAGTCTCCATATTTTTTCTTTTCTGGACTTACACTAAATATTATCATTTCTCTTAGCAGCAAAGTTTCAACCTACGCCTTAGGTGCAATTGCTTCTGGGACATGCTCCAGTGCTTTGAGCTTCCTGAGGTTCACATGGGTGGAAGTGGTAAGATTTTATATTCATATCTGAGAAAGCTAACCACAAGCCTTGAATATAAAATGCATTAAACAGAGACTACAAAGACCCTGACACATTTGATCCCAATGTTATGCGTTAATATCTACTTATATCTTCTTCTTTCCCATCCCCTAACTCAAGTGTGGCAAATGATGGGGTTCAGAAATAACCTGGGGTTCACCACCAGATTCTGTTTCTCTCCTAGGGTTGAGTCATCTAACAAGGAAGAAAAACAGGTTTCAAAACATGAATCTATTTCAGAAAGAAAGAAAATATTTTGCCTCTTTTTTGGTCTCCTTAAAATGCTGATTAAGTTCAGACAGGGCCTTCTGCAGGCTGGCTTTCCCTGTAATTGTGTCTAGTTAATAACAACTCAGAGAATACCACAGCACACACCACAGCTCCACCAGATGGGGAAGGCTGCCGCTTTATCTACTTAATCTACCCACCATGTATTCATGTTCTAATCTATCTCCAGGCAGTCGGGTTTCCATTCTCCAGTGCAATACACACTGGCCAGGTGCTGACACATAACACTTTTACTATGATTGACAATGAATAACATGAGAACAAAATGATTCCATGGGAAGGGAAAATGGGCAGAGCAATTCTAATGTGCAACAATGTTTTTACTCTAGCTTTAGCCTTCGAGTGTATACCGAGTGAACAAAACACACAGTGCTTAGTGTCCGACACAAAGTGACCCAGAATGAAAGCAATGGTTAGGGCTAGAGAGATACCAGGGTATGTGGGCAGGGACTGTGTGAGACCCTATAAAACTTTTAGTTTTCACTCAAAGAAGGATGGAAATCCATTAAGCTTGCTCAGAGAAACCTCCTGATAATGTCAACTTGACAAAAGGTCCCTGTGGCTGACGTAAGGAGGTCAGGCTCCAGAGACAGAAGCAAACAGAAGTTAGAAAATGCCTGCATCCTCCAGAGGATGGTGAGTCAGACAGAGGCAGTGAGTGCCGGCCAGTTCCTGATGCTCCGGAAGTAGAGTTGTTAGGTGTGGGCTGTGAAAGGAATAGGGGAAGGGCCAAATAAGGCTCCAGGCTGTGTAGTCTGAGAAGCAGGGCTCGGCATTTTCCCAGGATCTATTAGCTAGCTCCCTGCTTTCCTGTTATTTGGCTCAGACGTCCTTTGCTCAGAACAGCTCTCACTGGCCATGTGTATCAAGCATTAGGTTCACTTTCCTTTTAAGGAGATGGGAGAATTGTTCTGTGTCCTATTTAACTCAGGTTGATCCTATGTCCAGTTTTAGCTAATGAAATGTGAGTGTATCCAACTTATGCCATTTTCAGGTAAAACCTTTAGTAGCTAGTGCTGTGTCTCTGCCTCACCTTATTTTCTTTTGCCTCTAGTAGGGCAACTAGAAATTTCCTCTAGACCAGTGGTTCTCAACCTTCCTAAAGCTGCAGCCCTTTAACACAGTTCTGCAAGTTGTGGTGACCCCCCAGCCATAAAATTAATTAGTTGCTACTTCATAGCTGTAGTTCTGCCCCTGTTATGAATCGTAATGTAAATATATGCTGTGCGGCCCTGTAGGAATCATGACTTACATGTTGAGAAGCGCTGCTCTAGAGCCTGTCTTTGGAGAGAGGAATAAAGAATCCAAATCTCAGACGCTCTTCAGTGGTCCATAGGGCATGAAGTAGGAGAAATCATGGTTGTTATAAATCACTAAGACTTGGGGGATTGTTTGTTATTGTAACATAGCCAGTCAATACTGACTGATATATCATATTTTACATAAATAAAAAGGATTGTAGCCTTCTTCAACTCTTTCATACCCCTTCACTTTTACCACCTCCTGACACTGCTCATATTATCTTTCCTTTGTAAATATCCCCCTCAGAATGATTATCTCGTGAGGACAAACCTCTGGTCCTATCGGTTCACTATTGTATCTAGCACTTAAACCACTATCTGACTCATATCAGGCACCAAAGGAAAACTTGGTGGATGGATGGATGGATGGATGGATGGATGGATGGATGGATGGATGGATGAATGAATGAATGAATGAACAAATGGATGGATGCATGCAATGAGACATTAAGGAGCATGTTACAGAGCAAGAAGGATTGATGCTAAATCTATCAAGAACACAGAAGCTTTCCAAGGTAAGAAAGAAGTCTGTAGGGAAATAAAGAAGCCCAGGGGACTCTAAGAACCTTAGTCACTTTAGACTACAACTGTGCAAAGAATTAGAGGTCAGAGAAATGGCATGATGAGAGATAAGATTACAGACATAGGTTGGATCTGGTTTTTTAAGGGACCTTTCTGTTCTGTTTTAATATGCTGGGACTTTATTTCTTGTACTGTAATGAGCCAACAGAGTTTTTAAATCAGGAAATGACAAGAAGAGTTTTGATTCTGCTTGGATAAATTACATCCAGGGAGCAATTTCTGTTCCTCATTTCTCTCTGGCCACTGCACTGATGTCACCCTTCATCAAATCACTCCTTCGTTTTTTGTTTTTTTTTTAAAGAACCTCAGCAAATGTTTACTGATTGCTTGAGCAATATACAACATAAAGTACAGAGGGAACAAGCAGAAGCCAGACACTCTATATCTCAGATGTGCTTGCCTTGCGTGGGGTTCAAAGCTAATACACAAGCTGCAAAACAAAAAACCTGGGTGGGGTTTCTGGTTTCTGTGTATCTTTAGTCTCATTTTCACATTTACTCTTGTGCCTTAGCTGAGCTCAAAATCTCCCTTGGTCATTTGGGACCATTTCCATCCCTATGTAAAATAGAGCACCTTCCGGGGTTGGGGATTTAGCTCAGTGGTAGAGCGCTTGCCTAGCAAGCGCAAGGCCCTGGGTTCGGTCCCCAGCTTCGAAAAAAAAAAAAAAAAAAAAAAATAGACCACCTTCTTCCCACCCCGTTCTCACTATCATCACAAAAACAGCAGCACTTGGCATTTGAAAATGTTTTACAAATCACCTCAGCATGTTCATGATCTCACTCAATCTGTTGACAGTGTAGTGTCTACAGTCTCCTCTGGTCCATGACATAGCTTACCTTTCTCTACAATTCCTAATAAACTCATCTGGGAGCTTGTGCTATTTATTCCATGGTACAGGGCAGCATAAGTAAGTGCCCTGACACACGGCGTCACCTCTGCAGCAGCCCTCTTTTTAGCAAGGGTAACATGCTGGGCTCAGTGGGTCCTGCCCACTCTACCAGCTGTTACAGAATAGCCTTTCTTGCTGACAAGGGATAGTAAAGCTGCCAGGCCCCAGAACTGACTATTCCAGAAAACAGGCAAAAACTCTTCAGAAGATCTGTTTTAGTCATTTTTTTCCTGGACATGCTTATTGGTGACCTAACCTTCTGGAGTTGCACCAAGTTGTAGGGCTAACTGGCACCATTTGAGGGACTCAGTCATGGATAAGAAGTGCCATAGACAGACAGTCAACGGCATTGCTCCTCAGCACCAGGTCTCCCACATGAGTGCCTCTGGCAGCTCATGCTTTAGTGGCCCCCTGGCAGGACTCAGTACCTGTGTCACTTTGTTTATAAGTTGACATCTCTTGCTCCTTGGTGTTCCAGTCCTCCTGTCTCACTATCTGGAGATGAGCTTCCAAGAGGATGCCATAGCCTGTTGGTATCTAGTAGGCAATTCCTTATTCCTGTTATTCCCTGGCCTCCTCAGAAATGGCTTTGGCTCTAATTCTGTAACAACATCATGTTTAGAATATCTGTCCAGAGGAAGGGAGAATCTGCTCTCAGCTGAAACAAAATGAGTTTAGAGGTAGAGAATGAGATAGAAACAGATTGTTAAGCTTCTATCTATCTCAACAGTGGCCATTCTAAAAAACCATTGTCGCTACCGTTATCAGCAAAGGAAGAAACAACAACAACAACAAAATACTAAGACATGGAAAGAAATAAGGAAAAATAGTATGTTTTAAGGAACAAGTTTAATTTCCAACAATGTACTCTTCAAAGAAAAACCAGAAATGTGAATTGCCACTCAATAATTAATAGTTACAATCATAAATATGCTCAATAAAAGAAAACATAGATATACAAATACATGAAACCAGGAAAATAACTCATGAACGAAGTAAAATTTTCAATCAAGAACACCTACAGAAAAGAACAAACCAGAAGTTCTGATCTGAAGACTGCAGTAACCGAAATGAAAAACACACTCAATGTTCTCAGCAGCAGACTTGGTTGAGCAGGAAAAAGAAAAACAATCAGTGAGCTCAAGACGAGGACTTCTTCAGTGGCCAAAGCAGAGGAACAAATCCACAGGGATTAGAGTAGAGCCCACAGGACATCTGGACACATCAAGGACAACAGCATATAAAAATGGCAGTTCCAAGACAAGAAAAGTAAGAAGAAGTAGGTAACATATTCAAAAAAAACAACTAATGACGTTTCCCCCAAATGATGAGAGACTAAATATACAAATTTGAAAAATTCAAAAGAACTCCAGTTGAAAGAGAGTTAAAAGACTTAGAAGGCATGTCATAGTCAAGTTGTCAGAAGTCATAGACAATGAGAAAAATTCAAAACATTCAAAGAAAAGTGACTCATCACATGAACTGTATACTCCCAGAGTGTTCCTAGAAGGGGAAAGGTTGAATATTCAAAGTACTTAAAGGAAAAAGAGCCTTTCTGATTATGAAATTATGGTTGGCCCCACTACCTTTCAAAACTATAGAAGACTTGAAGACTTTCTCAGTTAAACAGAAATGAAGGGCGCTCATCTCACCCTGCCCTAAAGAGTAGGAGTGACCATTCATAAAG
Source organism: Rattus rattus (assembly GCF_011064425.1). Lineage (NCBI taxonomy): Eukaryota > Metazoa > Chordata > Mammalia > Rodentia > Muridae > Rattus > Rattus rattus. The sequence continues at coordinate 51,733,380 of NC_046165.1, read as the reverse complement.
AAAATCTGGTTGGACCCTGTGAGCTTTCCCTCGTCCATGTTAGCACATCTTTGGTGTCTTCCTTGTTCATGTCTTGTTAGGCAGCCATGTTGTGAGAGCTCAAGTGTGCAGCTTTCCCTGTAATTTCTAGAAAATGCAATCTCACAGTAGACTTCCTGTTCCTCCGGCTCTTACAGTCTCTGTCCCCTTTCCTCCATGTTCCCTGAGCCTTAGCTGCCAGAACTGTGTTGTAGATGTATTAGTTGGGGCTGGCCACTATATGATCACTTGTTTTCTGCATTTTTATTGGTTGTGGTTTTCTGTAATGGTCTCTGTGGGCAAGATGTGTAGGTCTCTGACTGGGCAGAGAGCTTGGGTGTAACTTGGGAGATGTCTGTAGGTCTTGGGCAGGCAGATTATTGTTGTAGTCTTTTTAAAGGACCAAAAGAGAAAAACTGACAAGATTTTAATTAGATTAAGAAAAGGAAAAGAAATCCTAATTTTTAAAGTTAGTAATGAAAGGAGAGGTATTACAACCCATGGCAGATGAATTAAAACAATTAGAAATGTTTAACGAACCCAAATGATTCCCAAATTGTGAAAGACTTCCAAACTCACTATGTGAGGCTAGTGTTACCCTAACACCCATGCTAGACAAAGACATGATAAAAATTAAAGTTGCCTAATATCACCCATTTAACACAGATGTAAACTTCTAAAATACTAGTTAACTGACTACATCAGCTGTTTAGAGGATTGTACATTATGACAAAGTAGCACTTGTACCTGAAAAACAAAGGTCAAGAATTACAAGATCACTTCAATCAATGTAGAAAATGCACTTGACAAGCAATGCACACAACAAGCCAAGAATAAACAGAAACATGGTAAGGATACCCAATCTCACCATCACTGTTTGACCTGTGAGAGATGGATGGCACATGTGGCAGATTCACCAGCAAAAAGAGGTGCTGAGACCAAAGTGGGGATTGAAGATTAAAAATTACAATTAACTTGACCCATCACTGAGCAGATTTTCAACCCGACTAAGTAAGGGTCTTGGGGGGAATCATACTGATGTTGGAAAATTTCTTTCTTCTCAGAAGTAAATTGAAGCAGTGACAAAAAGCCATTTTTAAAAGTCCCTGGCTAAATAAGTCAATGGACATCTGGTACAAGAGGTAAAGGTCTTTCTTTGAATGAATTGAGATACCAGAACAAATTTCATAGGACTATCCTCTAAGACATGACTTGCAGAATGCCTTTGAGTAGAGAAGAGGAAGTCTTTAAACCCAAACCCTCTCTGGTCCATTGGATGGAAATTTGATTGTTAGACCTGAGTGGACCACAGAGGCAGGCTTTGCACCTGCACACGGGCAAGGAACAGCACAGAACATGCTCTGCACTCAAACCCATGCAAGGGTCACAAAGGGATATATGCTGCATCTGCATCCACAGGAAGATTATACAAGACTCTGCAGCTGCAGTATTGTGAGGGATCAGAAACTTCTGCACCTGTGCCCAGGCTCCTGTCTGTGAAGATGGAGTCCACAACCCCTCCCAGTTCTGGTTTCCATTTATATGCTCCCTGTTCAATAGGTAATTTCAATGTAGTCGGTCAGTTTTCTTTCTATTTATTTATCTGAGATAGACCCTCCCAAAGAGTACAAGTTGACCCGGAGCTGGAATTCTCCTCACTTCAGAGCTCTAAGAGCTGGAATTAATTTAGGTAATTTCACTGCATTTCATAATTCATTCTCTTTCTGTTCTGTGTTTAGCTGGATATCACTTCTCCATTTATCTTTATTCTTTTACTCTTCTATATTGAGGTTTGGTCTGCTGTTATGTATCAGACTGCTAAATACTGGCCCTGGTTGACTCAGGGAGAGAGTCCTCAGATACACAAAGTGATGCTATGTGACCTTGCTTCTTAACTTAAAGCTACTGGTTGAATAAAGATGCCAACAGCCTATAGCTGTAGACGTAGGTGGGGTTTCAGTTCCTGAGCTTGGGGGTCTGAGGCAGGAGAACACAAGGAGGAGAAGGAGGAGGAAGGAGGAAAGGGAGAAGGAGAAGAGAGAAGACACCATGGGATAGATGAGTCATGAAAATATGGCCATGAGGGCTGGCCAATTTTATTTAAGAGCTGCCTAAATGAACCATGGCAAGTTGTACTCTTGGGGTTAATGGCGGGAAGTAGACATAATAGCTTAGAGAGTACATATCTGTCCGGCTCTAGTGCTGATTAAGGCTCATTATAAATATAAAAGATTTTTGGCTTTTATCTGGGAACTGAATGATCAAAGGTGGAGTAGAAACCCCAGACTGAGATTAAATAATTAATATGACACTTTTATCCACTTTATCATCTGTTACTTGTTCCTCTAGTAGTAATTGTGGAACAACCTCTCCTCCTCCTTACTCTTCCTCCTCCTCCTCCTCCTCCTCCTCCTCCTCCTTCTCCATCTCCTTCCTCTCCTCCCCCTACTTTTAACATCTGGACTCCATGTGCATACGTATGCCTACACATAGTGTGTGCACGAGTGCACACACACACACACACACACACACACACACACACACACACACAAAGATTGGACTAAAAACCAAGACCCATCTACTTGGTTCCTGAAGGAAATGTAACTCACGGGCAAAACCAAGCACAGCCTTAATTGGAAAAGGATGAAAGAAGATAATCAAACAAATGGACCAGAAAGAAAGCCAGCGTAGCTATATTAATATCTAACAAAGTAAGCTTCAAACAAGAATTAGTCATAAGAGTTCAAGTTAGCAGGTGAGCAGCTAATAGTGTCCACTAGGCACAACAAAGAAGCTGTACCCATGAAATCCCAACACTACTATTCCTGAACAAGATCCTCATAATGACACCACCAGTTGGCATGCCAAGGTTCTACCCCTAGATCAATAGCTGCTGAGTGAGGGGATCATTTTTATACAGGGTCAAACTCCCATTTGAGTTGTCAAACATACATTGATGTCTATATGCAGGTGAGGATTGGTACAAGTTAAGTCAAGGCCCATGACTGACAGTAAAATTTAAAGCAGGGCAAAGTTTTTGAAAGGCAGGAGAGACAAGGAAAGAAACGAAGAAAAATCAAGATGGAGACAGAGAAGGATGACCCAGATCTGGGTGGTCTTAAATGGCCATAGGTAGTTATGAATATTTCTTATGGGATGTATTTCTATAGGTCAATTTATCGGATTTAGGTGGGAGGTTTATATCTTTATCAATTGGTTATGAGTTTATTGTGTGGCTATATTGTGGATTGAGAATTTAACAAGTAATTCTGATTGCTAAATTACAGCTTATTGAGTCTTGATTTTAACGGGTTGTTGGGAGTTTATACTTTAACTACCATGGAGTACTTGCTGAGGGTGTGGGTATAGTCCATGACAGGGAGCTGCAATAGGCCAGTCTCTGCTGGACCTCTAGTGTCCTGATTTTACTAGATAGCTGGAACCAGAGAGTTCCCAGCTGGCAGAGAGACATCCAGGAGAGCAAGGCTAGCAATGGGGCCTAGAGGCTGCCAGGGCTAGGGAATAGCTAGAGGTAACATGGCATGGTGCCACACTGGAACCAGCTGCTACTGAGATGAAGGTACCCCACAGATGCCAGTGGCCCTACAGTGGTGGCATTAGAGTGGGATAAAAGATACCATTTTTAAAAAATAATTCCCGCAACAGTCAAATCCCAAGTGGTCAGCTCTAGATACATGTATATATGAACAAAACTAAATGAACTCAGTAGATGGTTTGTGTGTGTGTGTGTGTGTGTGTGTGTGTGTGTGTGTGTGTGTGTGTGTGTAAAACAATAATAATTAAAGAAGAAATCATGAAATTGGGAGGATGCAGGAGAAATGGGATGAGTTGAATGGGCAGAGAAGAGAGTGATTTAGAAACAGTATTCATATATGACTTGCTCTCTTCCTCTCTGATTTTGAACTCATGCAAAATTAAAACAAAACAAACTTTCTCTAGTTGGGTACCTAATAAGACTCTAATATATGAACAAAAGAAAGGAATTTTATATTGACTGAGAAATGGTTCCATCAAGACTATATAGCTGATCATTGGTGTACCCAATTTGATACAGTAAACACCTTATTAAAATCCATAGATTGACATCAACACAATGATAATAGGTGCCTTTATCACTTTCTTCTCACCAATACAGTTCAACCAAACCCCCCAAAAATCAACAGAGAAATATGAGCAGTAAGATATTATATATTAAATGGATTTAGCAAATGTCTGCAGAATATCCAAACACTGGAGAACACCTCAGCATCCGAAAGAACTTTCTCCAAAATAAAGCACATCATAAGACACAAAGCAAGTCTCAAACATACAAGAAAAGTGCATCCTTGTCTTGTATTCTGCCTGATCACAGTGGACTAAAACTCAAAATCAAACGATAGGGGGTGGGGGAGAGAGAGAGAGAGAGAGGGAGAGAGAGAGAGAGAGAGAGAGAGAGAGAGAGAGAGAGAGAGGATATGCTACGAGACTCTTTTCCCAAGTTAGTGTTGGGCTGGCATTAGAATTGGATAAAGAAAACAAAAAATAGTCCAACCTCTGTGATGATCATGCAGGAAAATGTTCTCAACAAAATACAAACAGTTCACCAACACATTGAAGGACTCATCAGGATGACTAAGAAGGCTTCGTTCCAGGGATGCATGATGATTCAACATTCTCAAATCAATAAGTGTAATACAGTCCATAAATAGACTCAAGGACGGAAATCACATGATCATCTCAACAGATGCAAAATAGCCTGTGATAAAGTCCAAATTCCCTTTGTGATAAAAATCTCTAAAGAATCATAAATAGAAGGACCATGATTCAACAAAATAGAGGATATATGACAGCTATATTTATCATTATACTGAATGGGGAAGAAAACTGAAAACCAATTTTATCTAAAGGCTGGAGTGAGAAAAGGATGCCCAGTCTCTACTCTTATTCAGTATAGTGTGCAAGGCCTTAGCTTAAAGCAGAGAGAGAAAGAGAGAGAGAGAGAGAGAGAGAGAGAGAGAGAGAGAGAGAGAGAGAGAACAGAAGTCAGTCTCACCATTTGTAGACTTTAAAGATCATAAAAAAAAATTCTAAGAGGGGATGGATGGATGGCTCAGTGGTTAAGAACACTTGTCGCTCTTCCAGAAGATATAGGTTCAATTCCCAGCACCCACATGGCAGCTCACAACAGTTTCACTCCTGTCCCAGAGGATCAGATGTTCTCTTCTGGCCTCCACAAGCACCAGGCACACAAGTGGTATGCAGGTGCAGGCAAGACACCTATACGCATAAAATTAAATTAATTAATTAATTAATTAATTAAATGGAAAAAATTTAGATGTTATGAACACAAACAAAGTGACTGAGTATAAAATCAATACAAAAATGTCCATAGCTTTCCTATATACCAGTAATGAAGATGCAGGAGTCAGAGGGGTAGGGGAGTAGAAAAACAAACCCATTCACAATAGCTTCAAAAAATACCTGGGCAAAAAGTGAATAAAGGAAACGTATAGTGAACATTTTAAAACACTGAAAAGAGAAACTGAAGAGAACACTAGAAGATGGGCTGACTTCCCACACTCATCACTGGGAGAAATAGTGTTGTTAACATGTTTGTATTACAGAAGCCAATGTCCAGAAGCAATTCCCTAGTTAAATTCAGGTGACTTCCTTCACAGAACTAGAGGGGGGGAAAGCAAACCCAATTCATGTGGAAGCACAAAAGACCCCAAAAAGCCAAAGCAATTCTGAGCAACATGATGCCAAAGGCATCGTAACACCTGACTTCAGGTCATATCAACACGGCAGCCCATCATACCACTGACACTAATAGGAAAAAAAGCCACAATAATCCATCAACCAAAACCAATCAAAATTAAAAGAATTAAAAAATATGGCTCAATAAAAACCTTAAATGTAAGTTGCCCCAATTCATTCATAAAAACATACAGACAGGCTAAAGGGATTTTTTTTAATTGACCCAACCTTATGTTGTCTCTAATAAAAACACTGGAGACCCTTACCCTTACCCTAACCCTTACCCTAACCCTAACCCTAACCCTAACCCTAACCCTAACCCTAACCCTAACCCTAACCCTAACCCTAACCCTAACCCTTACCCTAACCCTAAACCTAACCCTAAACCTAACCCTAACTCTTCCCTAAACCTAACATAAATAAATACATACATACATACATACATACATGCATACATACACTGTACTGGTAAAGACAACCATGAGTCAAGAGTCAAAACATTCAAAACAATCTCCTCATCAAATAGAAACTTAAAACAAGCTATGATAGATATTCTGATATTTGATAAAATAACCTTTAAACCAAAATTATTCTCAAGAAATAAAGGAGAATATGATGTATTGATAAAAGTAAAAAGTACATCAAGAAGATATAACAATAGTAAATATATGTGTCAAATGACCCTGTTTAAAAATGGGGTACAGAGCTAAACAAAGAATTCTCAACTGAGGAACATCAAATGGCTGAGAAGCACCTAAAGAAATGTTCAATATCCTTAGTCATCAGGGAAATGCAAATCAAAACAACCCTGGGATACCACCTCACACCAGTCAGAATGGCTAAGATCAAAAACAGGTCTCAGCAGATGCTGGCGAGAATGTGGAATTGATGGAATTGCAAGCTGGTACAACCACTCTGGAAATTAGTCTGGAGGTTTCTCAAAAATTGGACATGGTGCTAGCTGAGAACCAAGCTATACCACTACTGGGCATATACCCAAAAGATGCCCCAACACATAGCAAGGACACATGCTCCACTATGTTCATAGCAGCCTTATTTATAATAGCCAGAATCTGGAAAGAACCCAGATGCCCTTCAACAGAGGAATGGATACAGAAAATGTGGTACATCTATACAATGGAATACTACTCAACTATCGAAAACAATGACTTCATGAAATTCATAGGCAAATGGATGGAACTAGAAAATATCATCCTGAGTGAGGTAACCCAATCTCAAAAGAATACACATGATATGTACTCACTAATAAGTAGATATTAGGCAAAAAACTTGGAATATCCATGATACAATTCAGAGACCACATGAATCTCAAGAAGGAAGATCAAAGTATGGATGATTCACTCCTTTGAAGGGAGAACAAAATAATCATGGGAAGAAATATGGAGACAGAGTGTGGAGCAGAGACTAAAGGAAAGGTCATCCAGAGACTGCCCCCCTAGCTCCCAGGGATCCATCCCATATACAGACACCAAACCCAGACAGTATTGCAGATGCCAAGAAGTACTTACTGACAGGAACCTGATATAGCTGTCTCCTGAGAGCCTCTGCCAGAGCCTGACAAATACAGAGGTGGATATTCACAGCCAACCATTGGACTGAGCATAGGAACCCCAATGGAGGAGTTAAAGGACTGAAGAAGCTGAAAGGGCTTGTAACCCCATAGGAATAACAACAATATCAACCAACCAGAGTTCCCAGGAACTAAACCACCAACCAAAGAGTACACATGGAGGGATCCATGGCTCCTACTGCATATGTAGCAGAGGATGTCCCTATCTGGCATCAATGGGAAGAGAGGACTTTGGTCCTGCAAAGGCTCGTTGCCCCAGTATAGGGGAATGCCAGGGTGGGAATAGGTTTGTGGATGGGAAAGCACCCTCATAGAAGAAAGGGGAGGGAGAAATGGGACAGGGGAGGCTGCAGAGGGGGAACTGGGAAAGGAGATAACATTCAAAATGTAAATAAATAAAATATCCAAATTTAAAAACAATTACAGATCAATAAATGTAACACAGCACTTAGACTCAACAACAGAAATCCTATGGCCATTTTACTAATGCAGGAAGTACCTTTCACAAAAGCTAACGTCCTTTCATGATAAAAGCCATGAGAGGCTCAGGCTCTGGAGAGCATACCTTACACAATGAAAAACAAGAGCAAACCCATAGCAACATCATGCTAAATAAGGGAAAGTGTGAAGTGTTCCACTAAGATCAGGAACAAAGCAAGGGTGTCTACCCTCTCCGCTCCTGTTCAACACAGTGCTTAAAGTATGAACTACAGCAATAACACAAGAGAAAGAAATCAAAGTGTTTTTAACAAAATCTCAAACGTTTGATTTTGTCAACAGTGTGATCAACTACCCTGCAGCATAAAAATGAATACTAATAAGAGACAAAACTGTCAATGTATCCCTGTTGGTTATGATATGATTCTATACATAAGTGACCCAAAGACATCACCACAAACTTCTTAGAGCTAATAAATACTTTCAACAGAATAGCAGGACACAGTATTAACACACAAAAATCAGTAACCTTCTTAAAGGCCTATGACAATATTCTGAAAAAGAAATCAAGGAAACAATCCAATTTACAATAGCCCCACACAAAGACCTACATAGAAATCTATCCAAGGAAATGAAAAGAGAAACATGAAGACAAATATTGAGGAAAACACCAGAAGATGGAAAGACTCCCATGTTCATTAATCAAACAAGTTAGCATTGTGAAAACAGCCTTCCTAACATTCGTGACCTACAGATTCAATGAATCCTAAATTTATATACATGTATGGTTTTAAATTTCAGTTCCACACCTAAAAGACAATACAGTGTGTTCATTTTTCTGAGTCTGGCTTATTTCGCTTAGCACAGCGATTTCCAATTGCACTCATTTTCCTGCAAATGTCTTTACAGGTGCATAATTTCCAAGGTGAATATGCATCGTGTTTTCTGCTGCTTCTGCCTCTTGTCATTATGAACAGTGTAGTATGAACATGCACATGCAAATATGTATGTTGACTTAAAATCTTTTCGTTTATACTGGAATGATACTATTGAATCATGTGTTAAGTTTGATTTCCATTTTATTTTGAGGAACCTCCATCCTGATTTCCACAGTTGCTACAAAAATTACATTCCCACCAGTGGGTAAGGGCTCCTTCCTTTGCTCATCTGCATCAGCATTTGTTGTCATTTGATTTCTTGATGACAGCCATTCTGCTGATTAGCCTAAGATGAATTCTTGAAACTGCTTTAATTTATATTAACCTGATTTGTGTGTGTGTAATATTTACATATAATATGCATATATTGTATAAAATATATTATATAATGTACTATATATATAATTACTTATTTACTTGTGTTTGTAGGTCACAAAACTAGAAAGGTAGCCACAAGAGGAGTGGAGGGCATCTCAAGAGATGTGGAAAGCAGAAGCAATGGGGCACGTGCAATAGGAAAATAGAATGGAGGACAAAGTGGGGCAAGGGAACCAGCTGGAGTAGGAAAGGAAAGACCCATGAAGAAGAGGAACAAGTGAGAGCAAAGTATAATGACATAGGTATGAGGAGGCCATGATGAAACCATTACTTCTAATGCAAAGCCAAGGAATAGAACAGGCTCAACAGAACCATGGGAACAAGAATAGCATTGCATCCAGAACCCACCCCTCTCAACCTGGGAATGCCATAGAGATTTGAAGGATGATACAGGGTTTACCAGGCATGAGAAAAGGTGAGTGAACAAGACAGAAGGGTATGCTGCAGTTTAGTACCCACAAGTATATCTCTTTTCCTTTCAGATGCCAGGCAGGGCCACTCAGAGCCTCTCCCTTTGCACCTCTACTCAAAGAAACTAAGGTGCTTCTGCGCAGTGGAAGTCAGAGCACCATAAATGAGCCAATTATACAAGTTTACCCACCAAAAACATTTAGCCCCTACTTTTTTTTCCCTGTGTTACATTTTTCAGGAAATACTACGCAAATTATAGCAATGGTATTTGGGGGAGAATGGGGTCCACCTGTCACTCCTGGTCATAGAGATCTTCCTCTCTGGGTCACATCATTCGATGTCATTTCTAAAAGTTGTGCTCAGGTGCTGGATGGGTGGATGTTATTAACAATAATAAATACTTCTTCTATCAAATAGAGTAAATGACCTTGTGAACAGAAGTTTGCCTTTTATGTCTACTGAGTTTAAGAAAATTCCATCTGAAGCAAAAATGTTTCAAATTTTAAAACCTGCCTAGAGCCCAGAGTGAGTTAAAGGCCATGTTGGGCAACTTAGGAAGAGTCTAGCTCAAAATAAAGAGTAAACCGAAGGCTGGGAACCCAGTTCGGGGGCCACACTGGCAGAGCATGTTTGAGGCTCTAGTTCAATCCTAGCACTGAAAACAGAAAATCCCAGGACATGAGGCAGTTTGTCATTAAAAGTGGCCATTCCCAAATATAGTTCTTCCGTCCTTTGTGCTCTTTTGTAAATCACAGGCATCTGCAGCTGCTGCTGCTGGAACCCACGTGTATGTATACAGGCGAGCAGCAAAGCCATGGGAGAAAATGAGCGGCTGAACCATTAAAAAAAGAATACCAGGAGGGGGCGGGGAGAGAGAGAGAGAGAGAGAGAGAGAGAGAGAGAGAGAGAGAGAGAGAGAGAGAGAGAGAGCACAATCACAATCAACCCCTGCTATGTATTGTAAAGCACTCTAGTCTAGTTGGTTCTAAGCATGACTCAAGCTGTATATGAAACCACCAAGAGGAATTACACAGAAGGGATGAACAAAAACAAGACTGGTTTACATAATTCTCATCCTCGTGCCAAGAGCTATTTAAAACCTCATGAGATTAGCCAGTGGTAGAAGTACCACAATTTTCAGATGTCAGGCAAAGCACCTGAAGCCTTTCTAGATAAGGCTGTGGCCTCTGAGGAATTAAGAGGATGTCGTAGACCATATCCTGCTATCCAGAGCACCAGAAGTGCATCTCACCCACATGTAGAGATGGGTGCTATCTCCGGGTGTACCTATCCCATCACTAGAATGACTTCAGAAACAGCAGTGAGGGAATTGAGAGGGATCCTCAAGCTGGCATTACAGGCAGTTGTTAGCTGCCCTAGGCAGGTACTGGGAATTGAACTCAGACCCTCTGCAAGAACAGTATGCACTTTCAACCACTGGATCATCTCTCCAGCCCCTGGAATCAAGATTTAAAAAAAATCCTCCCCTTGTAAATTCTAATGTTTTCCAAGTTTGAGAAACACTGACAGACACTTATAGATTCTAGAATTGGAACAAAAAGATGTTAAGATACAAGACAGTCAGAGCTGCCACATGGCACAGCTCAGGTGCTCCAGACAGAAGGTGGTCTGCATGAACTGCCTTGCAAGCCCATACATCAAAGTGTGCACGCCTGTGGAGAAATCTGCCATGGTTTCCATCCCTGTCAGTGGGGAATTGGTGAATTGTTGTTCAAGTCCTGCATGTGGCCTCATGTTCTTTTATTATGGTCCTATATTCCTAACCATCCACGCTTACAGATCACCTAGAGAAGAATGTAATAGATCAAGCTCATCTGTTGAAAACACATGACAGAAAATTCTTGCTACTGTCCAGTCTGTCAGAAAGTCAAGCAGTCATCCCAGGCTACCTTAAAAGAAACGTGTGGCCCTGGCCATTGAGGAAGTAGAGCTCTGGATATGCTCCCAGAGTGTCCCCAGGAGGTGTGAATAGGAAGACATCTTACACACTGTGTTTGTTGGAATCCGATAAATCCTATTACCAAGGGTGGCCACAGGATTAGCTGTCTAAAACGACAACCCTTCTAATAGCAGGAGGAGGGCAGTCACAATGACATGGGGGTAGTAGGTATACACTGGAAAAGTGCAGACCAAGTGTTACAGGAAGCCACCTGGTTTGATTGACAGTTAATAAAAGAAAGAGAAGGGAGTGGAGAAGAAAGTTTGAAAACCTGACATCCTAGTTTAAGTGCTATGGTAAACACCAAGACCAAAAGCAACTTGAGAAGGAAAGGGTTTGTTGCACCTGACAGCCTACGGTCTATGATACCAGGAAGAAAGCTCAGGAACGCAAGCAGAGCAGGAATCTGGAAGCAAGAACTGAAGAAGCAGCCATGGAGGAACTTGGCTTACTGGCTTGCTCTTCATAAATTGCTCAGCCTACTGCCTTATGCATTCCAAGACCACCTGGCGAAAGGTGGTCCGCCAACCCCACATCAGTCATTATTGAAGAAAGATCCTTTAAAAATTGCCTGCGGGCACTGATGAAGACAATGTCTCAGCCGAGGCTCCTCTTCCCAGATAACTCTAGCTTCTTTCAAGTTGACGAAAACAAAACAAACAAAAACCTATGAGGACATCTGATCATATAGAGAGTGAATATGTATTACATCTGATCATACGGAAGGTGACTATGTATTACAAATAGAATCACAGTGAAGATAAGTCTATGCAGAGGTGTGCTCAGGCAACTTATGGATAGGCTGGAAGTTCTTAAAGATAAGTGTCTCTTAATCCTGGCAGAAAGACAAACTACCTAACCAAATGAAATATATATATATATATATATATATATATATATAATACAATATACATATATATGTATATATACATATATATGCACAAATATAATGAATTCCAAAATAATAGAGATTATAGATGTCAACAAAGTATCTCTGAGGTCACACTAGGGTCAGGAAAGAACACTTCCTTCCCTCCTGCAGCTTCCAGCAGCTCAAGATATTCCTTGACTTGTAGCTGCATAATTCTGATGCCCACCCCCATCTTCACATGCCTTTGTACCTTTCCCCAAATAAGTTCACATTCATGGAATCTTTGGAGGCAACTGTCTTGTAAAGTCATTGTTGAACCCACTATAGCAGCTAAGTACTTAGAACGAGCTTCATTCAGAGTAGCAAAGCCCAAGGAGGAAGAACATGCAAATCCCTTTCAGGTACCACTTTTAAGACTCTGTAATGAACAGCGAAATTGACCTTAACAATGCAGCAAATAGGCTCACGAGAAGTCAAGATACAGGCTATCTTTGGGTTCCGTTTGAACGAAGCTCAAAAGAGAATCAATCCCAAAGCTCCATATCGCCCTACACTAAGTTGTTTCTTGTTTAATGCTGTTTCATGCATAAAAGATGTTTCATGTTTCCCACAGTGGCATCCTGCAGCGTGGTAGTTCTCAGAGTGAATGAAGGAGAATCCCTGTGTCTAAATAGGCTAAGAACAAAATATGACAAGAGCCATAAATGAATCAAGATTCATACTTAGAGGTGAGATGGGACCAATCCAATCCAGACTGCACGCCTGATACTCAAGATACTGTTAAGAGGAAACGTGAGAAAGCTGACCTCACAGGCAGCATAGCAGAGCCTCCAAGGGTATCATCAAGAAGGAGCGTGAGAGGCTGACAGCCGAAAGGAATGTTCATATTGCTATGTACTCTACACTAGGTATGTTTGCAGTCATTCTAAGAAATTCTATCGTTAGTCCCATTTTTTTCAGAACAGAAAATAGAGATGGTACCTAGCTTATCTAAAGACACATCCAGTGTCTTAGTTAGGGTTACTATTGCTATGATGAAACATCATGGCCAAAAGGAACTCAAGGAGGGAAGGGTTTATTGGGTTTATGCTTCCACATCTCTTTTTATCACTGAAGGAAGTCAGGACAGGAATTGAAACAAGGCTGGAACCTGGAGCCAGGAACTAATGCAGGCGATGAAGATGCTACTTACTGGCTTGCTCCCCAAGGCTTGTTCGGCCTTCTTTCTTCTAGAACCCCGAACTACCAGCCCAGGATTGGCACCACCCACATTGGACTAGGCTCTCTCCCATGAATTACTAATTAAGAAAATGTCCAACGGATTTGCCTACAACCCAGTCTTATATAGCTGTGTCAACTTGGCATAAAACTAGCTAGTATTTCTATTGAGTGGGAATATGGGATTTAATGTTGGGTGTTTTGTTTTGCTGAGTTCTGATTTAACATGGAATCTTATTAAGTAACCTAAGGTGTTCTTGTACCCAAGCTCCCAAGTGCTTCTATGATAGGCACATACCATATTATTCCAGCTTACTTTCAGCTAGGTTTCTATGGAAAGTGTGTGTGTGTGTGTGTGTGTGTGTGTGTGTGTGTGTGTGTGTGTGTGTGTGTGTGTGTGTGTGTGTGGGTATGTGTGTGTGTGTGTGTGTGTGTGTGTGTGTGTGTGTGTGTATGTGTGTGTGTGTGTGGGTGTGTGTGTGTGTGTGTGTGTGTGTGTGTGTGTGTGTGTATGTGTGTTTATGTGTATGTGTGTATGTGTGTGTATGTGTGTGTGTGTGTGTGTGTGTGTGTGTGTGTGTGTGTGAGGATGGGGTGGGTGCTGAGAAGTAAAGGGGGAAGAACATGGTTTATGGTAACGGATAGCTCAGTATGGTTAGAGCGAAGAGATAAGACAGTGAGAGGCTGAGCTCAAAGCAGTAGGGTTGGTCTATGACTGGGTCAAAAGAACAAAGATGCCTTGGAGAGGGCAGGGACTGTAAAGGAATCCGTAATGAACCCCAGGTTGCTGACTTGAATGGCTCAGCCTATTAACTGCCATTAGCTGAAACTGTGATAACAGCCTCCATTCGTCAACCACTTATTTTGAAAACAAATGCTTTGGGAGGGCTTGCTTATTTAAGTTTTACATTGGCCTGGTTCTGAAACTTAATAAACAGCCACAACATTCCAAAAGCACTTAGCAACACTCATTTCTTCAGCCAGTGTTTGGGGGGGTGGGGGGGGAGATTGGAGGAGGTGAGGGTTAATGGAGGAACAGCTTAGGAGACCTGGCTCTCTCTCATTATCTTTTATTATCTATTATCTCCCTTTTGTGATTAGCAGATAGTTCAAGGTTAGATGAGTCACCCAGATGAAAAGTTTTAGAATAGGGGAGGGGGTCATGAAGAGATAGAAACTCTGTCACTGGATGTGACAAAGTAAATCAATACAAAGACTTTAGAGAGCAATTTGGCAGTATTTAGTAAAGTTTCAAAAGTCCGTGGCCTATGACTCACCAATTCCACTTGATTTTGGAATAAGCAGAATATTACAGATGGCAACTCCATATAAGAGAAGGATATCTTTATAAATCATTGGAGAAATAGCAAGTCATCAGCAAATGGCACTAGGAACAATGACATTAGATTATGATCATGTACTGGCATAGAATACAGATCACAGGTAGATCAAATAAATTTTCAGCAAATGGCACTAGGGATGAGGACGTTAGATTATACCCAAGTATTATCATGAATAGAGATTACAGGTAGGTCAAATCAGTTTTAGGGAGATTTATTCTAAAGATTATTTTTATGATACTCTCTTATGGCTTGGAGATGGATTGCTCACAAAGTCAGGAAATGTTTGCATGTTTAAATTCAAGGCCCTGCTCAAGAACAAAGTCAGGCATCACATTCAAGCTCCCTTCAACTGGCAGCAGAGTATCTCCAGAACATACCTCGAACTCTTAGGAATCCATAGACTGATAACCAATAACATGCTGAGACAGGTATTATGATATTAAGAAGTAAATCAAGCAAGAAGGAAACTTTAATTTTTGTATGTGTGTGAAATCTATCTGAGGCTCAACAGTGGGTAAAGATGCTACCAAACCTGACTGCCTGACTTCAATTCCTGGAACCCACATGAAGAAAAGAAAGAATGAAGTCTGCTGACCTCCGCACATGTATTGTGGCCTAGGTACACACACACAAACAACAAACAAAAGTTCTCAACTTCCCCGATAATCAAGGAAAAACAAATTCAACCACAATGAGATGCTATTTTACCAAGACCAGTTTGGCAACAATTGAAGTTGGCAAGGATCAAAAATGTTGATCTTATAGAAGATTTTCTTAAAGGTCGTGAAATCAGAAGCCAAGTAAGATGCAGACAAAGACCTTGTACCAGTGCTGAAGTCTCCGGGGAATGAACCCAGCATCGTTGAAGAGAAACTATCTCTGAGGTAAGTAACAGCAGAAAGGCAATGAGCTTTTATGGGCCAAGAAAGAAACAAAACTTTAGAAAATTGAACAGAATGAGAGAGTACAGAGTTGGTTCCAGAGGGCTCAGGTCCAAGTGTGTAGTGAGTGCAGCTGAAGAGGGAGAGCTATGGCTTAAAACAAAGAGAGAACTTCAGGAATACACTCTGTCCTCTCAGTGTCTAGACATATCTAGACAGCAGAGAAGAGGAGAAGAGAGGAGAGAGAGGAAAAAGAGAAGGCAGGAGAGAGAGAAGGAACCGTACAGTAGAGGATGGGGGAGGAAAAAGGGGACACTCAAACATTAATGTATATATATATATATATATATATATATATTTAACACTGGACCCATCACTAAGCAGAATTGCAGTCAAATAGCCAACAGGCAGGGTTCTCAAGGTCCTCAAAAATATACAGGTGCTAAGAAAATCCTCTCTCCCTACCATTCACAGCAGCAGTAATGCAAAGCCATTTCTAAGTTGCCTGTTCTGACTCAGTGACTACGTAGCACTACTGAGCCAGAGACAAAGTCTCCTCTTTACAAGGCCCCTAGGAGCCTTGGGTGTGTGTGTCTTAGTTACTGCTATAAAGAGACACCATGACCAAGGCAAGTCTTAAAAAGAAAGCATTTAGCCATGGCTTTCTCATGGTTTTAGAGGGTTGGCCTATGGTCATCATGCCTGCATGCAGGAAGATGTGGATCCAGAGCAGTAATTGAGAGCTACATCCTGACCTGCAGGCAGCAGACACAGAGAGACACTGAGCCTGGCATGGGCTTTTGAACCTCAAAAGCCTACCCTTGGTGACACACCTCCTCTAGCAAGACCACACCTGCTACAACAAAGCAACATCTCCTAATCCTTCCCAAACAGTTCCACTAACTGGGGAGCAAGCATTCCAGCATACGAACCTACAGGAGCTAATTTTCTTCATACCTCCACATTGTATGTATTGGTGTGGTAAGAGGTCTGTCTGCACTTTAAGAGCTGACTTGTGGAATCCCTCCTTTTCTAAATAAAGGAGGAGTCTTTGAGTCAGAAATGCAGTGTCCCATGTGTTAGAATCTAGAATGGACCACGGATTGGAGTAACACCCATTTCCTGAAGGAGAGGCAGTGCTGCAAACCTGAAGTTGCTGGTGGAAAGCTTGTGTATTCAGTCCTTGGGGACAGAAAGACAAGCCTATGGAAGAACCAACACCAATTCTCCTCAAGCCATTCTGCAAATTTGAAGAGGGAGTGAAAGCTATCAAACTCAGTTGACATTGCCACTGTTGCCATGGAAACAAAACTGGACAAGGATATAACAAAAGAAAAGAATGGTCTGTGTTAGTTACTGTTCTGTTGCTGTAATAAAAACACCATGACCAAGGCAACTTACATGAAAAAAAAAGAGTTCATTTGGGCTTATGGTCCCAAAGAGATGAGAGTGAGTCTGTCAAGGTGGAGAGGTATGGCCATGGAGGCAGAAGCAGGAAGCTGAGAGCTCACAGTTTCAAATTCAGACACAAATCAGACAGAGAATTGCAAGGGGTACAAGGCTTTTAATCTCAAAGTCCACCTCCCATGACATACTCCTCACAAACCCCTAAACACAGTGCTACTGACTGGAAACCAAGTCCTCAAATGTCTGAGTCTATGGAGGTACGGGGTAGTCTCGTTCAACCACTACATAGGCCACTGTCCCTAAGGAGTGTGGATGCTAAAATCCTCAATAAAATACTTGCAAATCAAATCCAACAACATGTTGGGACCATTTGCCACACACACACACACACACACACACACACACACACACACACACAAAATAGAAGGCTTCATTCCAGGTATAAAAATATGTTTTAGTACTTGAAAGAACAATAGGAGTTACACAGCATTTAAGCCAACTCAAGGACAGAAATCACACAATCATCTCAACAGATGGAGAGAGCTGAAATCCAACATCCTGTCACGATGAAAGCCCTGAAGAAACTGCAGAGCAAACAATGAGTAACTAAATGTCACTGACCACAGCGTAGATGGGAGCTACTTTGTTCCAGGTCTATAGAGTGAGCCAGTCTCGTGTTGGCCTCTCCAGTGGTATTATAGGTACGCACATAGCAGCTGCCTTTTTATGTGGGGCCTGAACTCAAGTCCTCAGGCTTCTTGGCAGTCACATTACCCACTGAGGCACCCCCGAACTCATATAATTCCCCAAAGTCATATTACTGAGTGGAAAAATTTACATAATCATAAAAGTAGCAGGAGGCTTTATTTCTATATTAGAATAATTAAGTGAAATGTTGTATCTATTTACAATTCCATATCTTGGTAGTCAATATTTTAAAATATTGGGGGTGGCAGAAATCAATATTGAAACAGTAGACAGAGAGTTCTGGCAATTAATAACGAGAGGGGGGAGAGGGAGGGGGTGGGGAGGAAGAGGGATTGTATCCCTCTCACTCCTCACAGGAATCCTCAATCGCATCTCTAATCTGGGACAATAGACTGGAAGGTTAACATGCGATAAAGCTGTGTGATAGAAAGATGCTGTTCACCTTACTATTTTGTTCCCTCTGGTTTCCTAGAAGCAAAAAATCTATCAACAGCATTCATTTGAGACCTCTAGAGACACAGGGCTGAAAATGTGCATTTTGCTTTGCCTTTGTAGGACACATGAGTGTGACTAGCTCGGTGATGAGGGTGGTGGGGGCTCTCAGCAGATGCTGGCTGCAATGAGACGAGCTTGCTGCCGCACTTTGTGCCTATAGAGAACTCTAAGCCAATTGTTCCAAGTGTGGTGTTGACACTGTAACACTGCATCTGTGTAGGTCTGGAAATGTGTGCATCCATGTTTGTGAAGTTTTAGAAGACCTGGGGCGAGCTTGAGTCATGACACTACAGGAAAACAAATGGTCTGGAAGCTTAACATGGCCAACACAAACTTGTGTGGGCTGTCACCCTCTTGGGGGACTTCTAACTATTGCTTAGCACTGGAGGAAGTACCACAATGGCACCTGTGTGGGTGGGGTAGTGGAAGGCCTATCTCCATGTCACCTTTGTATAACCAGGGACCTCCAGATGAGCAGCCACCGGCTCCCAAGCAAGCTGAGAGGATAATATCCCACACTGTCCTTTTAACAGCTTCAGCAACGGGTAGGTGTAGCCCAGTCTCCGAGGTAGCTGCTTGTGGGTCAGCTCCCAAGCAGTGATGAGACCTGAAGCCAGTATTTCTCAAGAGCCTGCTCCTGCTTTAAATACAAATTACATGGCTTAGAGTTTCCCCCCACCCCCCATCTTCCCTGAAAGCAAACAGGGTATCTAAGAATCTTTTCATTCAATAAAGAGCTCATGACCATCGTTTTGCCCCTGGCACTGGTCAGGACTGAGGAGTCAGGGACAGAAAAACAGGTCAGGGGGACAGCTTAGATTCTTGAGGAATGTCAGGTCAATAAACCGGTGAAGTATCAAAAGAAAAGTACTCAGTGGTGATTCTTACAGTATCCTCTGGGTCTGAGAAGACCATGAATACCTCTGATGGTGGCCAGAATGTTTCTGCAAAAAAGCCAATGTCTAGGCTGAGTTGCAAGGGCAAATGTGTCATGGTGACTATGGCCAAGGGGATACACACAAATCCTTGGACTGCAAGAAACCACAATGACCCCAGGAGGCACTCTCAAAATAATAAAGGGAGCTGTTGTTTATCCTCTAGTGCCCCCGTCTTCAGTGCGACCTTGGGCAGCACCTCAGCACCGTAGCCTTCAGGCCAGCCCACAATGCTGTTCCCCTGCAGCCTAATTAGAGCATCAAAAGGCGTCGGAGGAGATGAAGCAATGAAGGCTCAAAATCCTGCACAAATCGTGCTGACCACCTGGATTTCCTCCTGTTACCACAGCTCTGGAGACTGCAGAGAGCTAAATCTTGGATACGGAATCGAACTCCGTCTTTACACAAGTTAATCTCCCAGAGCCTCCAATTCCCTAGTTGTCAAATGGGAATATGAATCACTGCTGCCTGGCAGTGGGGTTGGCAGGGCGAAAGAGACGGTAAAGCAGAAAGGCTCTGCACAGTCAGTGCTTAGTAAATGTTACTATCACGGTGCAGCACTCCTGAGATGCTCTGCCCTCTGTCCTCTGCGATGCTCTGCCCTCTGTCCTCTGTATGGCACCAATAGTCAGACTGCACTGAGGGTCACTTTCCCCAGTCGGTATTATGGACGAGAAGTGTTATTTGTTTAGTTCTCCTTAGAAATTCTAGCACCAAGTTGTTGTTCCCTCCTACCCGTCCGCCCCCATACTAATTGTGAAACCCATCATGGTCATCGTAGGCTTTTGTGCTGGGGAGAATCGTGACTATATGAGTCTTCTTTATCTAGGGACGTGATTTATCATAAAGACTTAAGTAGTTTATAAGCTTGTGTGTCTTCACTTGTCAGCGGCCCTAATTCTCTTATTTCCGTGGAAATTGCTCACAGGCTTCCAGATCTGTCTTACTGCTCTGGCCCCAGGGATGTTATATTTCACTGGCCGTTGAAATCAGTGCCTGTCATTTTCCAGGCTGACGTTCACTGGGTGAGTCAGATGTTTGGGTATGAACAGCAGAGCCTCCGGTGCAGCTGCCAAAAGGGTGTGTTTGCCTTCACTTCCGGGGACCCTCTCTCAGCTGCCACCTAGTGGTGAGTTTTATGCCGGTAAAACATGGCTCGGGAGAAGCCATTCACAAGCATCTCTGGTAATGAGACCCTCTGACGCTGGGAGCCATGCCAATGGTGGCGCATAAATATTTATTCATCTTTGTAAATGACTCTACATGATTTGGAGATACTGGTGGCCGGTTCTGAAAGGAATTCCACTTTATAGTTCTCAAATAAAATTGTAGAAGTTTTCCAAATGTAGCAATAGTTCTTTTCTTCAAAATGTACCCCAGCAGAGAAAGGACTAGGCTGGCACCAAGGGGGTGAGAGTATTGTTAATATTAGCTCAGTCTTCAGAGTGTGCCAAACTCTAGTTTAAATAATTACACTATCCCATTTACTCTATTTCAGTCCTGACGTATCTGTAATAATATCAAAGTAATTATCTTTCTAGGTTGTTATCGTTGCTGTGGTTGTTATCTTGCACGTGGGATAATCAAGAGTCTAATGTCATTTAACTGCCGAGTGACAGGACTGGCATTCTAACCAAGCTCCCTGACATCCGCCATGTTCTTGACTACCCCTAATGGATGCTCTTTGTTTCTCTGTTCCTTCAGGATTCCAGCATCTGCTCATCTTCCAAACATTACGAAGGCCCAGGGTTGGCCCCATTGGTCAGCTGTGATCTATGCCGGCTGCCTTCTCTTTATGAGGTACTTATATTCTTGGGGGAATGGGGAGTAGCAAAACAAGAATTTTCGTGCACATTGATGCTACACTGAGATGAACTCCTGGAGCTAAGAGTCCTATGGAGCAAGCAGGTTTGATCCCCTGGAGAGAGGACCAATTATTCCTATGAGATAAATGGAAAATTGGCAGGTTCGAGGAAGAAAGGAGCTTTGTCAAGATGCTCCATGGAGAAGAAGCAGCGGGCACAGGTCATCCCAGGTCCTGGAGGAGTCATCCTGGGACACCACTCACATGACTGACTAACTTCAAGCAGAGACCAAGATGATGGTCTACTTGGACATTGACTTTGCCTCGGTGCCTAGAAGGATGCTGGCCACCACCCCATTCTGAAGAACACTGTTTTGCAGGAGAAACTCCTGTAGAAGAGGTGAGGAGCCTTTCTTTCCTTGGAGAGCTAGACTATGTGTGGAATGCTGTCCTGGGCTCTGGTGGGAAGTCTGTTTGGCTGTGTGCCATAGCTCCAGGCTCACCCATCCCTCAGAACCTCATAATTTTTAAAACTATAGAGAATGAATTACTGTCCCATCAGGCATAGACTAAGGGCAGAGTCTGTTATGGTTTGCTGCTGAACGTTGGTGGTATCTTCTAAACACAGTGCAAAGGGACCGGGGGAGCTTTGTTAAAGTATGTGGCCTTCAGGAGGCCACATTTTCATTCTCATCTCTTGGGTACCTCCCAAAGTTACAACTTCACTCATCCAAAAAGGCATTTTGCCAAATTATGAGAACCATGAAGAACCTACATACTGCTGGATGGCTGCTTGATCACTTCTGTATCCTCTGCAAAGTACCAGCCTCGCTGTATATCTCCCCCTGGGACTTGAGGGCACTTTAGACTTCCTGGTTAGCCTTTCCAGCGTTTCCCCTTTGATTCAGGTTGAAATGTTGATCTAGAATTGGATCCCAGCCTGGTGTTCCCTCCACAGTTCATTTTGTGTCTTTTAATCAAATCCCCCTTATATCTCCTCAAAGAGAATTCTCCTTCAGGCTTGTGGATTCCTTCCTGTCAGCATTTCTACTAAGTCACTACAGTGGGAATCACTGAACCTTGCTCACAGTGGTCACATGCACGCAAGTTACTGTGTGCATTGTTGTGGAACCTGGAAGGACTCCGCACCCATTCTTCTAACTTCTCCTGATGTCTCTCATCCTCTT
This sequence comes from Rattus rattus, assembly GCF_011064425.1. NCBI lineage: Eukaryota > Metazoa > Chordata > Mammalia > Rodentia > Muridae > Rattus > Rattus rattus. Next base: position 51,711,040 of record NC_046165.1, on the reverse strand, counting down.
AAGCTTCCTCAAGACTAGGATCTTGAAGATGTGTGCTTACATTCTGTACCAGCCATTTTAATAACATTGGGTAATTTCCTTAGTCCCCTTGTGCCTCGTCTTCTCTGCATATAAAAGCAATCATCGCATAATGGGCTCACTAGATTGTCTTTGGTATTGGGAGGACAGGAATCACAGGACATCAAGAACAAGACCTGACCATCTACACATCAAGTCTTTGCTTCTCTTGGATGGCAATTATCCCTATTCTTAACTACTTTCTTTTTAAGTCTCTTAAACTACTTTTTAAAGATCAAATAACAATTTATTTCCCCTGTCATTTTGGACAATATATGCCATAGAAATCGTTTGTAAAGAAGGTCAGAACACTAGTTTGAGAAGTAGCATTCCTACACAATAACCTTTGCAAGGGTTGAGAATATACACACAGGAAAGAACAGGGGTACACTTAGCCCCAGTTTACTCCTCCTACTCCAAACATCGTTCTGAGTCTTTCTCAGCCACTTTATTCCGATCACCAAGCTGAAGACAGTTCTTGTTCTGGTGCCATTTCCTCTCATATGAGTCATAAATCTTCCCAACTAATCTTCAGCCGTAGGTGTAACTGATTACGTGAGGTATCTCCCTTTTAAAATGTATAGTTTGTGTTCGTGGAAGGCAATGTTCTGCTTGTCCTAGTTTATGATTTTTTGGTCTTGGACTTTGCTTGTGGGTTTCTGAATTGGGTCTGAGTAATTGTCTGCCTTGGTGTCTTTTAATACATGCCACAAACCCAGAAAAAAAAAAGAAAGAAGAAAAAAGAAAGGAAACCACCTGACCCAGCAATCACAGGCTCATCCTTCTCTTCTCATCAGGAACAGCTTTGCATAGTAATAAAATTCTGCTGCTTTAGTCATTTGCTTGTGACAGAAGAGCCAAAAACTTACCAAGCTGGAGAAAGAGCTTGTTTGCCTTAAAAACAAAAATTACTTCTTTCAAACATAATAAAATTCTGGCTGTTGTATTCTTCATGGGTGTTTAGACTTTCATCTTCATTTTTCCAAGTTCTGATACAGTGATATCACGGGGAGAATGAGAATCCAATATGAAACATTTCAGTTCAGTTCTGCTTCTACATATGCAAACATCATAAGAGATAAAATGACTTTGGCTGATGTTAGCAGCTACGGCTCTAACTACTCAGTGAAAGAACACAAGAGACTCACCCGGAAGGCATCTCATACTCACATAGAAACTGGAGAAGGGTCATTGAATTCTCTTTCCATCTTTGTTTACCCTATACTTCTTTGGCAGCAAAGAGAATCCCGTGAGGATTTTTTTAAAGCGATGCCTGTTGACAACAGATATGCAGTCTGAGCATAAGTATCCTATCTAAAACTGAAACTCTCTCTAAGAGATGACAAGTTTCAACTTTAAAGACATTACCTTTCGATGGTTGAATAGAAAACTGTTTCCCTCATATAGGACCATTTTAATTTAAAATTTGATAGGTTACATGGGCCAGGATGAAAGAGTAATGAAAAACATCAGTGCAAGCCCTGGGCTTATTTTAAAATCTCTGGAAGCAGAAACACGTGGATCTCTGTGAGTTCAAAGCCAACCTTATCTACAGAGTGAGTTCCAGGAAAGCTAAAGATCTTGCCTAGAAATAAAAAAGCAAAAACATTAATTAAAACAAAATAGAATAGATTCTCTCTCTTCTCATCCAAAACCCATTCCCTAGACTGATTCCCAGCTCTGGAGCAGACCATCTGCATATAAACACAGTCAATAAGAGGCAAGACAATATGTCTTCAATAAAGCCAAACTACAATACTATAGTAGCTTGTAAGAAATGCAATATGGCAGAAGATCAAGACAAAGACTTAAAAATAGCCTTTACAAATATGTTAAAGGTCATTAGGGAGGAAATAGGTTAAAAAAACCTATGAAAACACAAACAATGAAATGAAATAAAGAACACAGTTCAGACGTTGCAAGAAGTAGAATCAGTAAAGAAAACCCAAACTGAGAGGAAACTGGAAATGAAAAGTTTAGGAACTTATGGTGGTTTGAACATGCTTCTCCCAAGGACTATTAGAAGCTGTGGTCTTGTTGGAGGAAGTGTATCACTGTGGGGGTGGGCAACAAGACCTTCCTCCTAACCACATGGGAGCCAGTCTTCTTCCAGCGGCCTTCAGATGAAGATGTAGAACTCTCAGCTCTGCCTGCACCATGCCTGCCTGGATGCTGCCATGCTCCTGCCTTGATGATAATGGACTGAACCTCTGAACATGTAAGCCAGCCCCAATTAAATGTTATCCTTATAAATGTTGCCTTGGTCATGATGTCTGTTCACAGCAATGCAAACCCTAATTAAGACAGAACTCAAACAGGCAACTCAGAGACAAGCCTCACTGACAGAAATGAGAGAGAGAATCTCAGTCATTGAAGAAAAGATAGAAAAATTAGATAGGTTTGTCAAAGGAAATGTTAAATCTAAAAAACATTAAGGCACAAAACATCCAGGGAATTTGAAACATAATGAAAAGAGCAAATAAACAATTAATGGGAATGGATGAAAGGGAAGAAACCCAGGTCAAAGGCACAAAAATATTTTTAATAAAATCATAGAAGAAAAATTCCCTAACCTAAAGAAGGCAGTCAAGGTACAAAGAGCATACAGATCACCAAGTAGACTGGAACAGAAAAGAAATCCCCCACAATACAAAATAACCAAAATGCTAATGTATAGAACAACAGAAGAATAATAAAATATGCAAGGGAAAAAGATCAACTAACAAAAACAGATCTATCAGACCAACTCTTGACTTTTCAATGGAGACTCTAAAAGCCAGAAGGATCTGGATGAGTGTTCTACATACTCAAGAAAACACAGATGCCAGATCAGACTACTGTAACCAGAAAAACTCAGTCATAATAGATGGAGAAAGAAAAACATTCTATAATAAAACCAAATGTAAGTAGTATGTATTTATAAATCCAGTCCTATAGAGGGTGCTAGAAAGAAAACTGTAACCTGAAGAAGCTAACCACACCCAAGAAAACTGAAGGAATAAGTAATATCTGACCAGAAAAATCAAAGGATGGGAGAAAAAAAGAAAATCACATCCTAACAACAACCAAAAGAAACATGAACTGCACTTCTCACTGAGTACTCTCAACAACAATTGTCATGGTTCCCCAATAAGGAGATATGAAACAATACAATGAATTCAAAAACAGGATCCAACCTTCTGTTGCATCCAAGAAACACAGCTTAACATCAAGAATAAACATCACCTTGGGCTAAGAGGATGAAAAACGATATTCTAAGCAAGCTGGCATAGCCATTTTAATGTCTGAGAAAACAGACTTCAAGCCAAAACTAATCATAAGGGTAGGACACTACATACTTTTCTAAGGAGAATCCACCAAAAGAATATTGCAATGTTGATCATCTATGCACCAAACACAAGGGCACCCAAGTTTATAAAAGAAACATTCCTACAGTTTAAATCTCGTATCACCCCACAACAAACTGATATGGGTGACTTCAATACTCAGTCTCACCAATATATAGGGCATCCAGACCAAAACTAAACAGAGAAGTGCTGGAGTTAACTGGTGTCATAAAACAAATGAATATAATATTTCACCAAACACAAAAGAACACACCTTCTTCTCAGCACCTCATGGAACTTTCTCCAAAATTGGCCGCATACTCAGACACACAGAAAGCCTCAACAGATGTAAGAAAATTGAAATAACATCCTGCATCCTATCAGACCACCATGGATTAAAGAAGGATATTAGCAACAGAAAGCTTATAAACTCATGGAAATAGAACAGCTCTTTACTGAAGGAAAAAAATGGGACAAGGCAAAAATGAAGAAAAAGTTAAAACCTTTGTAGAACTGGATAGAAATAAAAGTATAATATACCCAGATATGCAACCAAGGCAGTTCAAAGAAGCAAGTTCACAGCATAAGTGCATATATATATCTATCACACACACTATATATATATATATATATATATACACACACACATATGTGTGTGTGTGTGTAGAGAGAGAGAGACAGACAGACAGACAGACAGACACAGAGAGAGACAGAGAGAGACAGAGAGAGACAGAGAGAGACAGAGAGAGAGATCGAGAGAGATCTCCTACTAGTAACTTAACATCACACACAGGGCTGAAATACAAACAAAACAGTGCAAAGAATTAAATTGATAAGATTGACAAACCCTTAACCAAACAACTAAAAGGCTGAGAGAGAAAACCCAAATTAGAGACCAGCAGTACCAAGGAAATCCAAAGAATTACTTAAACATAATTTCAAACCTGTACTTCGCAAAATTAGAAAATCTGAAAGAAATGGATAAATTTTCTCAATAAGTATCACCTACCTATCTGTTAAATCAAGATCTGACAAGCAATTTTGAAAGACCTATAAACCTAGTGAAATAGAAGTGATAATCAAGTCTCCCAACCAATCAAAGCCTAGGAGCAGTTGGTTTTAGCACAGAATTCTACCAGACTTTTAAAGTTAACCTCCATTGTCTTCAGATTATTCCACAAAATTGAAATAGAAGGAACTTTGCCCAATATTTTAAAAGACCACATAAAGTTTCAACAAAGAGGGAAAATTGCAGACCAATCTCCCTTATGAACATAGATTAATGTTCTCTCAATACAGTACTTGCAAACTGAGCCCAAGAATACATGAAAAAGATCACTCACCATGATCAAGTGGGCTTTGCTCCAGAACTCGCTGTACAGACCTCTAGGGAAGAAAGACAGCAATGGTCTCCCCTTTGGTTTACATGCTATAATATCAACTAACCAGGCAAGAAGACTTCTGGGGTACGATAGCGGCATAGCTATGATGTGGACTTATGATTGAATATGAAGTCCAACTTCACTGGAGGGAGCTATGTCTGATACTGTGGAGCCGGTGGAAGCCTCTGCCTGGGGACTTCACAGGTTCTAGGGATGACCTACTACTTTTGTAGGATATGTTGTCAAACTTTCTCTTAAATATTTACATTTATTATTGACTTGTGCTGTCCTCAGCCTGAGTCAAACTCTTTTCAGCAAATGGAACTTAATGCAGGGACTGGTGGCGGTTTAATGTGCACCTGCTGGTAGAATTCTGCTGTAGAATTCTGGCGGTGAGAATGATTGACAGTTTAGGTACCTAGAATTCCATGGAACACCAACATCAGCTCCTCCAAGAGAACATCACTCCTGGATGAGAATCATCAGAAAGAGAATGTCAGAACTGAATGAGGACCATGAAGAAGGAGGAGGGCCTTGAAATGCTGTCTCCTTGGCACGAACTCTCAATACCTACACTCATTCCTTCATCTACGTCATCCATACATGAACTCACAACATCCACAGTTGCCTGCATAAGGCCTACAGAGGCTGAACTGGAAACAGTCTTAGATGGGATGAGCTCCCGGGGCTCCCAGGGAATTAGGGGCAGACAAGGACTTCAGGTGGAGAAGTCACTGACTTCAGAGAAGAAGCCACTGGAGAGTTATGCTCCAGGGGAGAGCTTCACACCCGCAGAGCAGCCCTAGTTAAATCAGTGAGTCACAAAGACAAAACATAAACAAAATGAAAAGACACTAAAGCAGATGTCTGTATAGCAAATTCTAGAATGAAGCCTACTTGATCAAGGTAGATGGTGGATCAGGGCATTGGTAGGGGTGTGTAAGGGAATCAGTATGACTAGAATATCTTACATATATGTGTGAAATTGTAAAAGGATAAATTAATTTTTACAGACAGCACAAAAACATGAAATATGTATTTCACCAAGGTGATATACAAATGCCCAAAAAAAAAATGAATCTGAAAATTTGTTCTACATTGCTGGCCATTAGAGAAATACAAATTAAATATCACCATGCAGCTACTAAAACCGTTAAAACAAAAAAATAATAATGCTAATGTTGATGTAGATGCTAAGCAATCTGACTACTTGCATAAAGCTAGTGAAAAGACAAAATCATTCAGTCATTCTGGATTTGACAATCTAAACAAAGAATATAATGAAAAATATCATATGAAATCCTGACCACATGAAGCTCAAGAAGAAGGAAGAACAAAGTGTGGATGCTTCGGTCCTTCTTAGAAGAGGGAACAAAATACTCACAGGGGGAAATATGGAGACAAAATGTGGAGCAGAGACTGAAGGAAAGGCCATCCAGAGACTGCCTCACCTAAGGATCCATCCCATATACAGACGACAAACCCAAACACTATTGCAGATGCCAAAAAGTGCATGCAGAAAGGAGCCTGATAGAGCTGTTACCTGAGAGGCTCTGCCAGAGCATGACAAATATAGAGGCAGATGCTCACAGTCAACCATTGGACTGAGAACGGGGTCCTCAATGGAGGAGTTAGAGAAAAGACTGAAGGAGCTGAAGGGGTTTGCAACCCCATAGGAAGAACAACAATACCAACAACCAGACTCCCCAGAGCTCCCAGGACTAAACCACCAGAGTACACATGGAACGACCCATGTCTCCAGCCACATATGTAGCAGAGGACTGGCCTTGTTGGCCATCAGTGGGAGGAGAGGACCTTGGTCCTGTGAAGGCTTGATGCTCCACTGTAAGGGAATGCCAGGGCAGGGAGGAGGGAGGGAGTGGGTAGGTGCTTGAAGTTCATCTGCACTTATCAGTGGTCTTGGAGGTATCCTCTGTGACCCCTGAGGTCTTAGGAAACAAAAGAGAAGTTATTGTCATGTACTGCCTGACTGAAGAACCTACCCTTCTCTAGGCCCAGTTCTGAATTTTCCCATGTTTCCTAATCTTTTCTGAGATCCTGGGTCCTGTTGCAGTCCTGTTGATTCTACAAAGCCACAGTCATTTGTAGGAGATGGTTCTGATGTTTTGATCAGGAATCTGTGTGTGAACACTGGAGGTCCTGTTCCCAAATGCTTCTTGAATAATCAATAAAGATGCTAGTAGCCAATGACTGGGAGGAGAAGGTGGGACTTCCAGGGTCCTGCAGGCAGGCTAAGAGTAGGAAAGAGAATCCACCTTGCTTTGGAGGGAGAGAGAGAAACCAGCAATGTGAGATCTCGGGCAGAATGGCCATTGGCCACTTCCCTGACTGGGCCTGGGGTAGCAGGCAAGAGATTAAAAATGTAACTAAGATGGGGACAGATTTGGGATGCTGACCAAGGAGAAGGTAACTGGGCAACTAAGTTGATGGCAGAATTAGAGGTGTTGAGCTGGGACGAGAACGGAAGGCTCAGAAGCATCCAACCATTGAGCTAAAAAGCATATTAAAAATAAGCTTGTGTGTGTGTGTGTGTGTGTGTGTGTGTGTGTGTTTCATCTGCAAATCCAAGGGAACCAGGGCTGTAGCTAGTAGTCTGGTAGAGCAGTCCACCTACAGCTTAAAGCAGGGTACTAGAAACTACAGTCATTTGGTCCCGCCTTTTATTTTTTCTTTTAAAGTTTTTAAAAATCTGGATAGGGACCTGGCCTAAGATTGCTCAGCTCCACCCTCTTTGAGTGTGAGATTACTAGCATGTGTTACTACACTTGGAAAACCGCAATCTTCTGATGACGTCCTGACCCTACTGGCCTGCGTGGAGGCTCACATCAATGTCATTCTGCACCAATGTTGACATTGTCCCATCAGCCTTCTTAGACAGCCAGCCTCGCAGCCAACAGACTGCTCAGCCATCTTTCCTCTGATACCACCTTCCCCTCTCTGACACCAGAGGCCCATTGTTCTTCACTACAAAGCCCTTCTTCCATACCAAGACCCCTCCTAGCTTTTCAGCCCTGCTCCTTTAATACCTCTGGGTCTGTTTAGGATTTCCTATAGTCCCGGCAGCCTCTTCCTCTGCCTTAGCTCTCGCACAGACAGGACCTGAAGAAAACTCACCTCAGCTGTCTGTCCTACCCAACAGGCACCCAGACCATCTTTGAGACCTACTTCAGCTCCATCCATTGACCCTCCTGCAGCACTGCAACCATTGCTTGCTGGCCCTTTTTGAGACCTCATTTTAACCTGTCTGAATGTCTTGCAAACCAGCTCTGTCATTCTTCCACCACCCAGCACCGGCTGTTGATGGCTGCTTGCTCTCACTTACACTTTGTCTCTTCCATTCAACTAGTACCCCATCCAGATTCTTAGGATTTTGTGTGGAGTCATGGCAACAGTCCTGAAGGAACTCCTCTCTGTCTGCCCCTTCTGTTACTTACTTTGCATTGTGTTCCCTGCAAATCCCATGGCCACCATTATTTCCCAGCAGCCCCCACTTCTATGTACCCTTTGTTTGTTCAAAAGCTTCTGGAGGACTGTACTATCTGAAAGATGACACCCAAACTCCCATCAAACCTTTCAAACTGAGCCTACTGTTCAGAATCCATATACAGAATAAATACAGAAACCAAATAGGTTGGTTGCTGCTCAAACATACTAGGCCAATTTCTACCTCTGGTTGAGTTATGGGTTCTGCCTAAAATTCTTTCTGTTGACTTTTCTGTTCCCTCCATTTCTATAGATCCTCCAAGGACTCTCATGTAATTCTGCTGAGAGTAACCACCCTGAGCTGCATATCCACTGATTCACCTCGAAGTTTGCTTGTTGCAAAGGCTGTTAAATTTGCTTTTTGCCTTCGTGTGTGTGTGTGTGTGTGTGTGTGTGTGTGTGTGTGTGTGTGTGTGTGTGTGATAGTACTATAACTTCCTTGAGCATGGGGATAGAGTCATAGTCACGAATGCACATTCTACCTTACTTGATACTGTCCTGCATGCAGTCAGAGTTGGGGGTACAAATTCCAAGACACACACATACGCACACACACACACACAGAGATACACACAGACACAGACACATACAGAGACACACAGACACACACACACACATACACACACACACACCTGAATTTCATCCAGAAGAAAAGAATTGTATCTCTTTACATTTTTTCTCTAACATTAGATCCAACACCATGTAGCCTATAGTAAAGCCACAGAAAACTGGATAGGAAGTGATCAATCTGCCTGCTAGCTGGTTGATGCTTCCTGGAATCATTTAAATGAAGTATGAGGGTTTGGCTGAATGGGACCTTTTTCTATCCAGACGGAGAAGCCAGAAGCCAGAGCTCAGATTGCCAGGGGATGCAAAGTCTTTTACAGAAATCATCCTGATAACAATACAGGACTTTAGTGGTGCAGTTGTAGCTGCAGAACGGAAGACTACAAGACAGTACTTTTGGATTGGAAGCAAGGAAACATTTCAGTAAGGATAGTGAGAGAGAACCCACAGGAGTAGAGGTCCATAGAACGCGGCAGACACACATTCTGCTGGGATCTTATGTAGGGACAGTTCCCTGGCCCACTGCAGGGAGAAATGGGAGTTCGCTGGCAGAATCCTACGAGGTCACCTCACAGAAGTGTCTGAGTACCAGATGCACGTGGCTTCTGCTGTTCTTTCCTACATCACATGTCGTTCGCATCTTTATAAATACCCAGCAGGAGGGGATGTCTGGGCAGTGTCTGATGAGGGACCCAGAGGAGCTTGAAGTTCAGGAGTGGCCTCTCTTTCTTCAGAGCCTTCCACTGATGGAATTCACTTCTGCCTGTGCAACTGGGATACATCCCCCATTAAATGTGAGCCTGAACGAGGCAGGAGAGAAAACAGAATCTCAAGAGTGGAGGGCAAAGGCATGAGACCTACGAGATGTTCCGTGGGCATTGTCTGCCATCCGCAAAGGAGCACTGCAAACTGAGCAACCTCCTCATACACATACATACATACACATAAATACATGCATGCATACATACATACACACACTGAGACATGCAGGGGGATCCACCTCGGCTGACGGGAGAGCTGGGAAGCTGGACTCCTTATGCTGCCGTTTGCCAACCCTGTGCTCAGTTGCCAGTGACCCGGAGCAGCTCACTGCTTACTAAACTCTCTCGTGGGTGGCCTGCTCGCTCCACACTCGCTCCAGGCCTCCCACTCAAGCAGTTTTGCAAGCAGTGACGAGCACTGGAGACTGCTGCAGCAGTTGCTTAGCAAAGCCTCTAAGCTAATGCACCTTCCCAGCAGTCATCCTTACCTATTAGCCACAGATGTGCAGATGAGCCTAAAGGATTCTCTAGAAAACAACTCACACGCACTTGTCTAATTTAATGCCTGGGCTTTGTTTGTTTGTTTGTTTGTTTGTTTGGTTGGTTGGTTGGTTGGTTTTGGTTTTGTCAAGGAAGGAAGCAGAGACCTGAAGAGACTGAGGAAGGGAAGTTGTTGGAGTCACGCAGGTCCTTTGGAGCAGGATCAATGAGACTACCGACTTCTCTACTGTGTTAGTGACCCATCTCCCCAGAAGAACTCCTCTTCCTCCCTAGAGAATTGAAACTGTGCTCTCAGCAGCCGCAGGGCCAGACAGCCCTGTGATCTATCTTTCATAGATACTCAGAAGACTGTCCCCTTCTCTCAAGACTCTGCCCCATCTGTGTCTGATGACTGAAGCTTGTTTTAGAATTGAGACAAGTCCTTTCATTCTATAAGTAGAGATGCAATAAAATTCAAATAGCCCCACAGAAGGTAATTCAGTGATAAGTGTTCCTTTCATAATGATCACAAAGCCTCCATGTTTGCACTCCTAAAATACAGTGTGCAGAAGACACAACAATATGCCTTGGAAGCCCAGGTTGGTTGTGGCACCATCTGTTTAGAAGCTCCATGATCTTGGGCACTGTGTTAAGGGATCTTCTGTTGCTGTCACGAAATATCTGACAAAAGTAACTAATGGAGGGAGGAAGGAAGAGAAGAAAGGAGGAGTTATTTGAGGATAAGCTACATCATGGCCTGAAGGTATGGCAGAGAGAAATGGAATGGCTCCCACAGGCTGTGAGAGTGAGGCAGTTGGTCATGCTACATCCAGGCCCAAAGTAGGAGGCAAACAGTCTCCTCAGCTCCTCCTCCTTTTCAGTGGTCGAAGGCTGCAGCCAGTGGAGAGGAGATGGCACCACCCACATTCAAAGGAGCTCTTTCTTCTTCAATAAAGCCTTTCTGGAAACCCCCTTGGAGATGTCTCCATGGTGATTCTAAATCCAGTCAACTTGACAATGATGATTAACCTTTACAGACCCTCTAAGCTTGAGCCTCCTCAGTCTGAAGCCAGGCCATTGTAAGGAGTAAACCAAGTGCTAATACATGAGATGCCTTATGAACTGGGGAGCTCATATCAACACTCCGTGTGGTAGCTACTGGGGAGCAAAACCTTCTGTATGTTTAGAACGACATCATTGATCTGACCAGAGTTGGTCATGGGGTGTTAATTGAACAATCTTCTGAAAATATGAAGATATCGCTAACTTGATGCTCTGCCTGGGATAGTGTGTGTGTGCACGTGTGTGTCTGTATGTGTGTGTGTGTGTGTGTGTGTGTATCTGTGTGTGTGTGTCTGTGTGTGTGTAAATAAATTCTGAAGTGTGTGTATATGTTTCAATGTGTATTTGTACATGTGTACATTATGTTTCTGGTTTTGTGTTTATGTGTATGTTTGTACGTGTATGTGTGTATGTGCATGTATCTGTGAATGTATGTGTTTGTATATGTGCTTGGGTGGGTGCCTTGCATGTGAGTTTGTGCTTATGCATGTGTCATGTGCATGTTCATGTATGTGCATGTTTGTGTGTATGTGCATATGTGTGTATGTGTTCCTGTATGTGACTCTGGTATACACTGGGCACATGCCATCTCTCTACAGTTATACAGTTACAGTTTTGAGCACCGTGTAACACTACTCTTGTGTGAATGGAAGAAATGCTATTTGTGGCCATACTGCTATAAGAACAATAAACTATAAAGAACAATAAACCCTTAGGCCAGGGCCCAAACATCTAGATACAGCCTAAGGCCCAACTAGCCAAAAGAAGCTATGGGCCTGGACAGGAGGTCTGAAGTGACTGAAACTAGCCTAAAAAGAGCCTCAGACACTGGAAAACAAACACGGAGAATTCACTTGCAAGGTTCCATCAAAACTGAAGGGACCCTAGGGCAATCAAGCATGTGGCTCTGGTAAGCTTTGATCTTCTCTCCCTCGTTCTCTTTGCCTTGCTAAAAAAAAAAAAAAAAATGCATTCCTAAATCTAGCCCCCAAGGTCCATTCCTTTGTTTGCTGCTTCCTCCTCCTCCCGATGCTGATTACCAAGGTTCAGTTATCAAGATATTGAAGATCAGCAATCAGGAGCCCCCTTGTTGACTCACATAATTAACATGCCCAATTAGAATTAAACACCTCATCCTAACACGGGTTTCCCCATTTACCTTTATAAACCACCATTGTCCTATGGGCCATGTGTGTCTCCTCTCTATAACCCTGCCCCTTCCCCTTGTTCTTTCCCCTTCTCCTCCATCTCTTGTCTTTGTCTCTCATTCCCTGTCCTCTGTATCAAATCTCCTTGGTGCTGAGAACTTGGTCTCAGGGGTTCCTAAGCTGATAGCAATCTCTAAGAGACACACGGGAGAGGCACTGGCTAAACTATGCAAAGGGCCTTCTAACTTGATGGAACTATTTATCTACTTCCTCTCTCGGGTCTCCCTCAGACCATTTTCCAGAAGGTAAGGAAGGGAAAGACATCTCCTGCCTAGAATAGCTTCCTGCTTCCCTCTCCCTCAGGCTGCAAATTCCTGGGCTGAGAGACTCACCTTTAACCAGAGGATTCTTTGGTGCGGCCTGACAAATCTATCAGTTTTCTCCAGAAGGGTACATCCAGGCTGTTAGGATGTGAGAGGAAAGACAGTGATATTTTTTTCCCAGAGGTTGTTGGCAAAGGGGATATGGTTAGCAGCTATCAAGCTCTTGAAATATGAGAATCAATTAAATTCAATTTGGTGAATGAGAATCATCACTTCCAATAAGGATAATGTGATAAATAATCCCTTAAGAAAAACAATCCTGGCCATGCCTCCGGGGCCTCATTTTGAGGATCACTGAAATGCAAACAAACAAACGAACAAACTGAGTTTATGAAACAAACAGTGCTAATGACAACAACAAACCCGCTCTGACTCCAACACAATCCAGCAAGGGCTGGAGGCTAAGATCTGTGACGTTTGTTTCAGGAGTCTCTGCCCAAAGACATGGGGTTGGAAAAAGGAAGAGCGGCCCGCGAATGCCCCACAGCTCCCCCTAGTGCTGACGTCCGGTATACCACCTGAGCCCAGCCTTCGTTTAAATTAGTAAACGGATTCCCTTTCAGCACCACTCCTTAACAGTAACCAAACACTACATCAGCCACCCACGACATCCTCCCACTCCTCTCCGCTGAGAGTCTTTTTATTCCTTGACAGTTGCCTTAAAACAAATGAGGAGGAGGAGACGATGAACAGATGGACCTGCCCAAGATGAGGGGAAGGGAATGTGATAGATAATCCCTTATTTAAGGAAAACAGTCCTCTGCGTGTCTCAGGTGCCTCGTTTTGAGGATTGCTGAAATGCAATCAACAACAGCAAAAAAAGTTGTTGGTGGGGCACTGTCTAACATGGCACTGAGTAAATCGGATGTGGTGGCAAGTGCCTAAAGCAGTCTCCTGAGAGGCTCTGCCAGAGCCGGACAAATACAGAGGTAATACTCACAGCCAACCATGAGACCCAGCATGGGGTCCCCAATGGAGTAATTAGAGAAAGGAATGAAGGAGCTGAAGGGGGTTGCAACACCATAGGAAGAACAACAATATCAATCAACAAGACCCCCCAAAACTCCCAGGGACTAAACCACCAACCAAAGAGTACACATGGAGCGACCCATGGCTCCAGCTGCATATGTAGCAAAGGATGGCCTTGTTGGGCATCAGTGGGAAGTGAAGCCCTTAGTCCTGTGAAGGCTCATTTCCCCAGTGTGCCAGGGTGGTGAGGTAGGAATGGGTTTGTGGGAGGGAGAACATCCTCATAGAAGCAGGGGGAAGGGAATGGGATAGGGGTGTTCCAGAGGAGAAACAAGGAAAGGGGATAACATTTGAAATGTAAATACATAAAATATCCAATAAAAACAAAAATCCCACAACCCTGGGTGGTAAAAGCAGAGGGATCAGGAGTTGGAAGACACACTGAATTTGAGGCCAGCCTAAGATATACAAGGCTCTGTCATAGATAAAGGAATGAATGAATTTGATATTTTCTTTGCTAGTTTTTGTGAATGGGGACAAATTAAGCTTTGGAAACTTCAGTATCTGTTTCTTCTCCAATAAAGCTGGAATAAGACATGTGTCTGCCTCTTAGAGCTACAAAGATTTACTAGGATCAGCCAGGTGCTGGCCACGACTCCCAGTATGCAGCACATGCTGGGTAACGTTGACCACTGCTTCTGCCTCCTTCAAAGCCTGTGATAATAGCCAGTGAGACCCACTCTCCCCCTGAGAACACGCCTGACAATCTCCATCCCTCCCTGAGGACTCCAGAGCACTTCTATTCCTATACCCTATCCCACTATTGCTCAGCTGAAAGTCTTTACCTGACCTGAGGTTGCTGGAGTTATGTTTCCTCCTGTGTAAATATAGGGATGAGGCCTTCCACAGTCCTGGCCCAGTGTAGCTGCCCGAGAAGGTGTGCCAGGGGGGTTCCTGCTTCTCAATCCCTACTCAAGTTCTATTCTCTTCAGAGCTGGTCCTTCTACCTTGGGGTCCCTGGGATGAGGCTGAATGATCCCACCAAGCTGCAAAGAGTATGTGACCTCTCCTCCCACTCTGGGCAGTATCTGTGCCAACTCAGTGTCCTCCAAGGACACAAATCCAGTTTAGCATTTCCAAAAATCTTTCCATGAGTCAGGTATGGTGATAAACTTGGGTAGCAGGCAGGAAAATCAGAAGTTCAGGTCCAGTCTGAGCTGTAGCATAAGATCCAGCCCCAAAGAGTGGCGGGAAATAAATCCATTGGCAGGCACAGTACTTGCTTCACTTGGTAACCTGAGTGTGACACCCGGAACTCACATAAAGAGCCAAGTGTGGGGGTTTCCACTTAAAGTTGCTGTATTGAGAGGTGGAGACAGAAGATCTCTGTGGCTCACCAGCCGGCCAATCCATATGAGTTCCTGGTCAACCAGACATCCCGTCTCAGAGGAGGCAGGTGACACCTGACAATGACTCTCGACATGTTCTGGCCTTGGCAGGGCCATGTGCACTCACGGAATGAACAAGTAAATAAATTGAAAAGCCCTAATTAGTGTTAACTCTGGGTGACGATCTGGGTGAGGGTTTGAATATGCTTGGCCCAGGGAGTGGCACTATTAGGAGGTGTGGCCTTGTTGGAGTAGATGTGATCTTATTGGAGAAACTGTGTCGCTGTTGGGGTGGGCTTTAAGACCCTCCTCCTAGTTGCCTGGAAGCCAGTCTTTCTTCTGTTTGCCTTTAGAGCAAGATGTAGAACTTCTCCGGCACTATGTCTCCTGAATGCTGCCATTCTTCCTACCTTGATGATAATGGACTGAATCTCTGAACCTATAAGCCAGCGCCAGTTGAATGTTATTCTTTATAAGAGTTGTCTTGGACATGGTTTATCCCTTTGGCAAACATTTGGATCAGTAAGAGATGGCTCTGCAGGTAAAGGCACCTGCCTCCGAGTTTGATTGACCTGAATCCAATTCCCACTACCAACATGGTGGCAGGACACCACTCCCACAAGGTGTCCTTTGTCACCCGCACACACCTGCACACCATGGCACATGCTAGCACATGCACAAACACACATTACTTAGTTTCTGGCTATGTGGAGGACATCAGGATTGGTGCACGTGTTTTGGCTCTCAGCCTGTGACGGTACCACACGACACATAGTCCCTGGAAAACTCTAGCATGCACTCAGGAAGGAACGGGAGTAAAAGATTTAAATAGCATTTTACTACAGTATGAAAATAGTTGTGACCCAGATATGCAGTGAGCTGTAGTGATTACACAGCTTCCTGTGGACTTATAAAGAGATGCTGGGGTCAGGAGGTAGCCTTGTCTCATTCTGATTTTCGAGGCGGCAATTCGAGAATCTGACACAGGAGAATGAGCGACTGAGGAGGCAGCTTCATGCTCACAGAAAGCATCTGCTGTGTGTGCATGAAAGATTCTGCTTGGTATTCAAGTCATCAACAAGGTGACCCAGACAGTGCACAGCGGGGTGGGGCTGATATAATGCCCTTGTCCAAGGTGGCACCAATCCCCAACATCCAGAGTCACCTTGGAGAACAGTTGTTTAAGCAAACACTTTATTTGGAATTAACATAAAATTTGCCTTTTAGTGGCTCTCTGACTGCTTTCATTTCTTTCCTGCTTCAGATAACGGGAAGTGTTTGCTCCACTTCTATCTCCTACCCAGCAGGTATCCCATCCAAGCCCGCTGAGCCCTATGTTGACAAACAGTTACAAACTTGCTGGGACCTGAACATCTTCCAGGGATGAGCTATCCTCAGCCTGCCCAGAACAGCTGTGGGTATCGGGAAGCGTAAGATCATCCTAGGCCTCCTTCTGTTGAGATATCAGTCCTCCCACAGAGCCAGCCCTTCAGCCGCAGTGTCTGGGCCTTTGATGAGCTCTACCAGGTCTCCATTCAGTGAGTTATCGAGTCCTCCTCCTCTAGTGTTCATGCCCTGCTCTATGGCTTCCTGTTACAAAGCCTCTAAGATTTTTAACCCTCACTTCTCCTCTGGTTTCTTTCTGTACACCAGCTTCAATTAGGAAGTAGAGAGAAAGGAATGGTCATCCCACCTCAATTCTAAGATGGGACATCCCACCTCAATTCTAGGATCCCTCACAGGATCCTTAGAGCTTTAATTCATGGTGGCCCTAAGACCCATCATGTAAACCATCAAGATTAACTAAACTCTCCTCTCTTCCCTGTCCTTACTCTCTCCTCTGCACAGTATGTCCTGTCCCAGAGCAATGCTGAGCTGGCTTGCATATTACTGAAATTAAATGAAAGTCAGTAACATTGTATGCCCTCTTCTCAGATGGCACAGGGGAAGGCACACACACCCTGGGACCCCCTAGCAAGTTCATGGAACCAAGATATGACCTCACAGCTCTCTAACCTCCCGCTCCACTGACAACATCTCTTTTCCATAGATTCTTCACTTGACACTGTGATGTCTGTCCATATGCACCTGAGAAGACTGCCCAGACATGGGTTTAAGGCACTAGAAAGTTTTTATTAGCTAGCCAGAGACTACACTGGATATTCAGGATCCTAGTGTGGCACTGAACCTTTCTCAAGGAGATCTTTTAAGCAAAATACCCATATTCTGGGTTGACATACTTCAGTTAATAAGAGCAGTCAGCCAGAAGGGGAACCACAGAAGCCAGAAAGCAAGGTTAGTGCGTGTAGAGACTGTCCCGGAACTGTGGCCTTTATGGGTTAGGTCTTTGGTTCATTTTGGCAGGTCGTGCTATCTGCATGCTGAGTTTCATGACCTGAATGGTACGTCCATCATGGAGTCAGTTGTGTTAAGGTCTCGGGGCCTAGGAAGTCTGGGGCCTAGTTAAAGGTTTCACTTCACCCGTCACAGTGTTTGCTTTCCAGCTTCCTGGGTACCTGTATTTACCCGTAGCTACCATGGCACTAGGGAGAGATCAGAAAGCCAGCCTTATCTCAAACAGTTCTCAATCCCTTCCTGTCTACTCTGACAATGGCCTTGTTCAGTTCCTTTGCTTCATTTTCTGTCTTCTGTCTTTACCCCAGAAACACTTTTATCTTGAGCAGATACCGGCTAGACAAAGTTTCCTTTGTGTGTTGTCTTGTGACTCCCCCACCCCCACCCAAACCTCTCCTCCTGCAAGGTCACATCCTTGCTTTTCTTTATTGTGTTGAGCCATTGAAATGTTAGTGGACCGTGAGCCACTCCATTCCTGTATCCTTGCCCACACCTGCTAAAGCCATTCAATGAGGAAGTGTCTGACATCTCATACGTGGCAGTCCTCTCCGCCATTGTCTACAAAAGGCTAAGAACACAGGAGAGAGCAACCAACTACATGCCTGGCTAAGCCTCTGCAGAAGTTAACCCTGACAATGCATTGATCTTGGATTTCTAGCCATGAAAATTAGAAAAAATAAGCACCTAAATAAACTCTGCAGTCCTTGGTGATGGTGATGGCTGGCGTCAGGGTGCCAATCCAAGAAGACTAATCCATACTTCAGTGAGGGCCCTCTGTGTCCTGTCTCCTACTGCATCACTGGGCCTCTAGCAAACTTGACCATGGCCTGTGTCCCCACTAGACTGGAAGACTAGACTCACTTCCAGAGTGGTCATTTTTATTTGCAGAAGAGTTGAGAGGGGATCATTTGGAATCCAAGAAGCCTTAAATGGAGTCCCTTGGTTCTTTTGTACGAACATGATACCAGTATTTGGGCTAAAGTTCTAAATAAAATATCCAACTCAGTAAATAATTGCTCACATAATATACATATGATACGGGGGGGTACCGAAAAATTGATGTGTACATACCCCTTATGGGAAGGAAATAGTTTCATAATATTGGCAATTGTGTTGCCTGATGGGTGAACATGTACTAATTGTTATGATTGTTAACAATATTCTTTGTGTTTTCTATTTAGTGTTTTGCAGTAGTGGTGGTTGTAATTTGCGGGGGAGGTTGTTCTGGTTTTGGTTTGGGTTTGGGTTTTGGTTTTTCTGTCTCCCAAGTGCTGGGATTAGAGGAGTCCACCACCACCATCCAGCAAGGAAGTTTTATTTTTGAGTGGGGATGGTTATCCTACATAGCTGAGGATAACCTTGAACTTTTGACAATCCTGAATCTGCCTCCAAAGTGTTGGATCACCAGCATGTCCTATTACACCCAGTTACATACAGTACTCGTGATCTACCCAGGGGCTTCCTGAATGTTGGGCAAGCAGTCTGCCAGCTAAAGTATATCTCCTGCTCATTCATAACTTCTCCTACGACAGAAAACTATAATAATACAATAACACATTTGTGAATGTAGTGGAACATTTAGAAATGGTGGGTTAAGATAAGAATATTCAATGCCGAAGCATTGTCTTTAGAGATTTATTGTGTGTGGTCGTTTGATTAAGAATGGACCCATGTTCCCAGAGACTGAACCACCAACCAGAGAGCAAGCATGAACTGGACCTACCCCCACTCTGGCCCCACATAAATGTGCCAGATGTGCAGCTTGGTCTCCATGTGTGTCCCCAACAACTGGAGTAGGGGGTGTCCCTGAATTTGTTCCCTGCCTGTGGATCCTGTTCCCCTAACTGGGCTGCCTTGTCTGGCCTCAGTGGGAGAGGATGCACCTAGTCCTGCAGTGACCAATGTGCCAGTGGGGGGTGGGGGGGGCGGTACCTGCAGAAGCTCCCCTTCTCATAAGAGAATGGGAGGGGAGAGTGGAGAAGGAGCTGAGAGGAAAGGGGGCCTGATACTGGAATGTAAAGTGTATAAATAAACCAATTAATTAAAAGAAGAATGGCCCCCATAGGCCCTTCATATATTTGAATGTTTGTTTCCCAGTGGGTGAACTGTTCTGAAGGATTGGGATTGTTGCAGGTATCACTGGGGTGGGCTCTCACTCTGCCTGCGTCTTTCAGATTCGATGTGAGCTCTCAGCTACTGCTCCAGAGCCAAGCCTGCCTGACTGCTACCACACAACCCACCATGATGACCATGGACTTACCCTCTGGAACTGTAAGTGAGCACCCACTTAACTGTTTCCTATTATAAATTGCCTTGGTCATGGTTCCTCTCCACAGCAATAAAACAGTAGCTAAGACACTGTGTACGTAGTTTGAGACTATTGAGGACGACTTCAGGGGGAAAAAAGGTAATCATTTCATAAGAGCATAAGACTCCACCAACCAAGTGGCCAAATGTGGAGCAGAGGTCAGGATTGAGAGCACAAATCAGGGAGATATAGAGACCCTAGGTCAACTACCAGGTATGTCAGAAATAACAACAAAGAGAATGGGGCAAATTCTTTTCTTGCCATGTTTAAGAGAATTATTCTCTTGGGCCCTTTCTGTGAAAGGATGTAAAGAGGTATTCTAATTGCTAGCAATCACTCTTTGGCTCCTGAGCTATGTTTCTTTTAATGAGATGCCATATTATGACTCAACCGCAAAACTGCCTGTCTTTATAGAAATAAATGTGCAAGGAAATCCATGAAGTTATTAAAATGAATAATTTATCTTATATCATCCCAATAGACCCAAAGACTTCCCCTCTAAAATTTTCTTTTTATCTTTTTTTCTTTTCTTTTTCCCCTCCTTTTATTGAAATAGATCCTTTTCTCATACAGTAGGCTTCTTAGCTCCAATTGCTTGGAGTATCTTTTTCCAAATGTTTATCCTGAGATAATGTCTATCCTTGATGTTAAGGTTTGTTTCTTAGACGCAGCAAAAGAATGAATGCTGTTTTCACATCCATCCTACTAGGCTTATCTTCTTATTGCGGATTTGAAATCATTGATATTTGAGAGATCAATAACCAGTAACCAATGGTCCTATTATTTTGTTGTTGGTAGTGGTGGTTGGTAATGGCGTGTGTGTGTGTGTGTGTGTGTGTGTGTGTGTGTGTGTGTGTGTGTGTGTGTCCCTTCTTTCAATTTTGCTAGTTTGAGATTATTTATTCTCTGTGTTTTTATGGGTGTAGTTAACCCCCTTTCATTAAAGTTTTCCTTCTAGCATCTTTTGGAGGGCTGGATTTATAGACAAATATTGTTTAAATTTGGCTTTATCATGAAATTTCTTATTTTCTCTGTCTATGGTGATTGTAAGTTTTACTGGTATAGTAGTCTGGACTAGAATCTGTTGTCTCTTAGAGTCTGAAGTACATCTGTCTAGGCCCTTCTGGCTTTTGGAGTTTCCATTGAGAATTCAAGTGTAATTTTTATAGGTCATCCCTTATATGTTACTTGGTCTTTTTCCTTTGCAGCCTTAAATATTCTTTCTATGTTTAGTGTTTTGATGATTATGTGACAAAGGGACTTTGTTTTCTGGTCCAATCTATTTGGTGTTCCGTATGCTTCTCATACCTTTTCAGGCAACTTTTTCTTTAAATCAGAAAAATTTTCTTCTATGAGATTGTTGAAAATACTTTCTGGGCTTTTGAACTGGGATTCTTCTCCTTCCTCTTCTTTTCCTATTATTCTTAGTTTTGGTCTTTTCACCTTGTCCTGGATTTCCTGGATATTTTGTGTGAGGAATTTTTTAGATTTAATATTTTCTTTGATGAACATATCCATTTCATATCTTCAAAGCCTGAGATCTCTCTTCTGTCTCTTGTATTCTGTTGGTGAAACTCACTTCTGTATTTTGTTGGTGAAGCTTACCTCTATAGTTCCTGGATGAATTCTTAATTTTTCATTTCCAGAATTCTCTTAGTTTATATTTTCTTTATTGATTCTGTTTCCATTTTCAGGTCTTAAACAGTTTGTTTCCTAACACTGTTTTTTCTTGGATTTCTTTAAGGGTTTTATTAATTTCCTCTTTAAGGACATCTATCATCTGCATACAGTTGGCACATTAGTCAACTATATGTATATTGGAATTTATTGGAATGATTTACAGGCTGCAGTTCAACTAATTCAACAATGGCTAGCTGTGATATAAATGGGAAGTCCAAGAGTCTAGTAGTTTCTCGGTCCCACAGGCTGGTATCTCAGCTAGTCTTCCGTGTAAGCTGGAGTCCTGAGGAAATGAACTCCAATGCCAGTAGAGGATGTGCTATTGAGGCCAGGGCAGGCAGGCAAGAAGAACAAACCCTTCCTTCTTCTATTGTTCTTACAAAGGCTTCCAGATTAGAGGTGTGCCTTCCTGCCCTGAGCCCAGATCAAAAGCATGTGCTCTCCAGCCTCCAGGTCAGGCGTGTTCTCCATTTCTGGATCCCAGCTCATTCCAGACGTAGTCAAGTTGACCACCAAGAATAGTCATCACTGTTGGTTTTAAGGTCTATTTCTTGTGCTTCAGCCTTGTTGGAATATTTAGGGCCTGCTGTGATAGGATTGCTGGGCTGGCTTGATCTGGCTGTTATTGTGTTTTTATGCTGGCATCTGGGCATCTGGATTTGGGATGATTATAGGTCCAGATGCTGATTTCAAGATTTGTCTTGGTTCAGTGGGGTTTTTTTCTGTTCCCTGATTTCAGTTTTCCCTCTGGATTTCCACAGAGTGCAATGGCTGTGTGTGTTGTCTGTTGTCCCAGCCTTCTCAGCTGGTGAATTCACAGGGTGAGGGTGTCGTAGGCTAGGATATTGAGATAAGTTGGGGGAATGAAGGTTGAAGAAGAAAGTTTCTGTGGTCCTTTGGAAATGGAGTCAGAAAGGAAAAGAATACTACTCCAGGTTTCCTGCTACAGATCTGGGGATAAGACTGGAGCAGGGACTGGAACTCAAGAGCAATAGAAAAGGTGTAGGCCTACCTTCAGCCTACGTGTTTCCCTGAGAGGAACAACTCTTGGGTTAGAAGGGAGTCCCTGACGGGGTAGGGGGAGTGGGGAAGGGAGGTTAGAAAGGCAGATCCATAGGCAATGGGAACAGAGGCACAAGGAAGACTAGTGATTCTGCTGCAGAGTTAAGAATGAGCCTGGGGGATTAGATCTGAAGGAACAGAGGCCCTCTGAGAATTTTCACTGTAACTTTATAAATATTTCCTTTTGACCTACAACTGACCCCATAGACATACAGACATAAACACACAAATACACATAGAGAAACAGATGGGCTGTGCGCGCGCGCACACACACACACACACACACACACACACACACACACACACACACACACTGAATAGAGCTGAGACCATTTTTTATTTTCATTTTGTCCTATTCAGTTACCATGTTTCATTCTTCATCTTAGTTAAGTTTTTTTACTGCTGTGAACAGACACCATGACCAAGGCAACTCTTATAAGAACAACATTTAATTGGGGCTGGTTTACAGGGTCAGAGGTTCAGTCCTGAGCATGGCAACATTCAAGCAGGCATGGTGCAGGCTGAGCTGAGAGTTCTACATCTTCATCTGAAGGCTGCTAGAAGAATACAGGCTTCCAGGAAGCTATGACTAGGGTCTTAAAGCCCACACCCACAGTGACACAATTCCTCCAACAAGGCCACACCTCCAAATAATGCCCCTACCCAGGCCAAGCACATACAAACCATCACATTCTTGTAACATTTTTTTTTTCTGACTGTTTTCTCCTACTAAAATAAGCAAGATTTGGAGGGTCCACTGTGGACCCAGGGTTGTGCTTGTTGCTCTTATATATACCGCCACTAGTGCCAATCTCTGTGACCTGTGAGTCTCTCCACAGAGGCCAGACAGATTGCTTATCTTACCTGAGCTCTCCAGATCTGAAGTCAGAGGGTGGGCTACTGGTCTCCTGCCATCCAGTTGCTTCCTGGAAATCTTTACCTGGTGTCTGTCTGTCTCTCTGTCTCTGTCTGTTTCTCTGTCTCTGTTTCTGTCTCTGTTTCTGTCTCTCTCTCTGTCTCTGTCTCTCTCTCTCTCTCTCTCTCTCTCTCTCTCTCTCTCTCTCTCTCTCTCTCTCTCTGCTGTGTGGGGAAAATGAGAACAAACCAATAGTACAAATCATAGCTAGAGATCTTTATCTTAAGGTGACAGGTCCCCAAATCCTAAGATGACGAAGGTTGGAAATGAGCTCCACCAAGCTTCCTGCAGGCTTTAACACACAGCTTTGTGTCTAACCTTTCTTTCCTGAGATTATGTAACTAATGTACCACAGAAGACTCTACAGAGAGACACATCAACAGACCCCATGGAATTGTGATTTCCCCCAGAGTCTCATACCAGGAAAGAAAAGACTGGAGTTCTGGTCACAGCGAGAGAGGGAGTTTGTCACTTAAGAGAGAGATTTTGTAGAGAACAGACCTGGAGCCAGAAGCGAAGGCAATGATGTATCTGCACTAAGTAGGACCACTGACCAGATCTGCATAGTCCTGCACACCCCTGCCCTTTGTTAGAATCTCATGTTAGAACCCCAAGGATAGGCTGGGGATGGGTCAGTAAACCTCCTGTTTTGTCCCTCTTCCCAGGGTGGGCAGATGGAATTAATTTGTCCTCTACTTTTCACTATTGCATGTGTCATTAACTGGATGAGGGAGACCGGGTGGCGACCCCTGGGCTGCTGGGCTGCCAGAGCTCAAAACTGCAACAATTATGGCTTTCCTCTCATATTTCTGGAAGGTACGTAAATGCATTGAGGTAAGAAGCTGTTTATAGCCTTCTGCATTTAAGGACAAGTTAAGAGAACCCAGAGAGCTTTGAGTCATCGAGACCTTGACTTCCCTGACGTCACTCCTTTACACAAAAGATGGCTGAAGTCACTTGTTCCGGGAGCCCCCAGGGTCACCTGCAGCTGTTCCAGCAAGACAGCTTCTCCCTCATCCTGGGTGAACGCAGATCTCTGAGCTCCCTTCTAACCAGGACTGCATTATGGTCAGCGTGATCACTGTGGCTTCATAAGCCGGAATGCCAGCGTGAGCTATTTTTGGCACCCTAGAAACAGCAAAATTCAAAGAACAAGCAAATAAGGGTGGAATTCTAAACACAAAATGACTGTTTGCTTTAGGTCAAATTTCTCTAATGATTTCATCTGTGTGGCAAGGTCCCCAAAGCTATTTAAAATGTAACGTGAATAAGAAAATTCCTGTTGTTTCCTTTTTACAAACTGTCAAGTAGTATGTACTAGTCTGTGCCCTTTAGAATTTTACCAATATATGCCAATATATGTTCTGTCTACATAACAACTCTTTGGGGTGGGGTGGGGGGTTGCGAATCATTATTCCCTGTTAGAAATTAAAACCATTGGTTTGGGAAAGGACCAGACAGGGACTTATTCTCCAGAAGTGGTCTTTTATAGGAAAGATAGTCCCTGCAACAACAGGATTCATGACTGGGCCTTAAAGTGAGAGAACACGAGAAGACACAATATACAAGAGGTGGCATTCTGAGCCATGAGCTAAACACGAGGAAAGGACATCTTGAGAACATCAGGAGAGACAGCTTGAGGCAAAAGAAGAGAGAGATTGCCATCGAGGAGGGGGAACCAGGGTATCAGAAGAATCTCTGAAAACAGCATTTTGATGATTATATCTGGAAGGGGCTGGGCTCTGTGGGGTAACAGTGGGGATTGCCAGTTCTTTACTTTAAGTAACAAACTGTGGGAGGCTGTACCCTGATTTTTCCAGGCTACAGATCTGGTCTCTAAGAGTGACCAGCATCTATCTTCAGGTTGCAGGCCCATGATCTAACATCCTTCTGTGACAGAAAACTAGGACAAAGGAGGAAATAGTCATCTATGAGGTCACATAGCTGCAAAGTGACTGAGGGCTGAGTCAGGCTATCAACTCATTTGACTTCTTTTCAAAGGGCACTTTTCTTATAAGAACATAGCTTGTTCAGATTTATACTCTGAGTGTGTGTGTGTGTGTGTGTGTGTGTGTGTGTGTGTGTGTGTGTGTGTTTTGTTTGTCTCAGACAGACTTGCGATCTGCAGCCTAGGCTGGCCTAGAACTTTGAATGTTTCCTGTGTCAGACTCCTGAGTGCTGGCCTTCATACCTGTTTAGCTCCTGGGACTCAGATACTTGAAACCATTGCAAAATATATTGAAATCTGAAATATATAACTGTGTAGAAAGCAATTTGACTCCTAAGCTTGTAACTGAAGATCTATATTCTTTACATTTATTTTTAAAAGTATGTATATATGGAGCAGGTATGTGTACATGAGTGAGATGCTTTCTGAGATCCCACTGAAGCTGGAGAAATAGGCAGTTGTGAGCTGACTGACATGGGTATTGGGAACCTACCTTAGGTCCTTTATAAGGAGAGTCTGTGCTCTTAACCACTTCACCATGTCTATAACCCCAAGATCTGCACTTTTCCATCCAAGTCACCAGGATTCTTCTGAGGAACACAATCAACCAGACAAAACTATAGCCACGTCTGTGTCTACGTCTACATCCATATATACAAAGAAAAGTACAACAAGAAATTGGGTTGTGTGATTATGGAAGCCAAGAAGTCTTGTGATGTCTGTCTGCAAAGAGAAGACCCTGGGAGGGCAGTGGTACTAGGGTAGGAAGGTAAGACACAGAGGGTGGCACCAAGGCTATTAACCATTTGACAGAAGAAGACTGGGAACCACTCCCCATCAGGGTCACTTGAAACAAAACAGAGCATGTTTAAAAACAAAAACAAAAAAACCTTAATGATCTCCAAATTAGGGAAAGGTAGTTGCTGTATAAAGGGCTGTGAGCTTTGTGGCCTGTTCTAGCTCTCTAGCCCACTTGCATTCTCCATAGGGTCACTCTCTTTCTTTCCTTCTTAAGACTGATTGATTGATTGATTGATTGATTGATTGATTTGTTTGTTTGTTTATGTATGTGAGTATACTATACACTGTTGCTGTCCTCAGACACACCAGAAGAGGACATCAGATGGTGTGAGCCCCTAGGTGGTTACTGGGAATTGAACTCAGGACCTCTGCAAGAGCAGTCAGTGCTCTTAACCACAGAGCCATCTCTCCAGCCCCCACCATTCTGTTTCTCAATAGTCTCTCCATTTCTATTATTACCCATGCATCACTGGTCCAATTCTTTGTTCCAGGTTGCAAGACCCTGGAAATCTCAGTGGGTGATCTCTGGAGTTTGATCCATGGTTATAACTGTACAGTTTTAATGCAGGTCTGAAGGCCTAAGAGCCAGGGTCCTTAAAGGTGAGCCCCCAGCTAGGGACAGAAGGTCAATATCTCAGCACAAGGAATTCTCCCTTCTTCTGTCTTCAGGTTCTCTTCAGGCCTACAGAGAATTGCATGCTGCCTGTCCTCTTTAAAGAGAGCCATGTACCTGACTGAGAGCCATGTTGCTAATGTTCATCTCTTACAGAAATACCCTCACAGGTCCACTCAGAAATAATGTTTAACCAGATAAAATTGGTTATCACATTCTAAAAAAATCTGATGAGGAGGCCAATTATGCTCAACAAGAAATTCCAGGTGCAGGTTTAATTGTTCTCAGTTCAAACCAGAAAGCACAAAGGAGACCAAGACGACCTGACATGCTCTGAGAACCGGCGAGTCATAGCTTGTGAAACTCAACAGTCCCGTGGTTTTGAGCCAATTCCTCATAGGCAAATATAGTATAATTAACCTGTTTCTTCGCTCTAGCAGAGAAAAGACAAAGATAGAAGATAATCAAGAATAAATTCTGAAGGCTGGAGAGATGACGCAGCAGTTGAGAACTCTGGCTGCTCTTCCAGAACATCCTTGTTCAGTCTCCAATACCCCACGCAGCTCACACCATCTGCAAGTCCAGTTCCAGAGGGTCGGACACTCTCTGCTGGACTCTGAGGGCCCTAGGTAAAGGACATGCAGACAAAGCACGCAAACACATAAAGTTAAAAAAAATAATTTTTAAAAAAGAGTGAATTTTGTTTCACTTTAGGGTTTTATCCTAAAATAATATTACATATTCAGGCTGTATGTTCACTGCAGGGTAATATTCTTCAAACAGATCTCTAGTCCTTAGATTGTCCCCCTCAGTCTTCCACCCTGGTCCTCTGCAAAAGCAGCAAGTGCTCTTAACCACTGGGCCATCTTCCTGACCCCTTTAATTGTTCACTTTAATTAGCAGCTAAATTTTTAAAATAAATATTCAACAGGAAAAAAATACGTGCATTTCAACACAATGAAGTCTGAAAAGCCTAACGATAGCAAAATAAGGAAAGCTGCTTCCGTGCCCCTTTGAGACATGAACTTCCAAGGGGGGAAAGAAAAGTAAAAGGCAATCACCCCTCTATATTCTTGTGTAATTAGCTCCGGGACTCCACCAATACTCAAACCTGAAGGTTATTATACCCCTCATATAAAGCAGGTTCATATCAGTTGATAGAATGTACATTGAATTAAGGGAGAGGAGAGAATAAAATATGGGGAAAAAGAAAGTAAAGATTCGTACAGCGAGTGCCGGGGGTGTGGTGGGATGAGGGCGCAGAGGAGAGCTTAACAAAAATGAAAGGTGACTGAAAAAGACGTGTGGAAACCTATGATCTCGAGACCCAAGTGAGGTAAAGTTAGAGGGAGCAGCAGAGCACAGGTGGCATGACAGGACAGCTGGAGGAGGGGGGGGGGACTGTGGGTTAAAAGTTAAATAAGGGTGGGAACGCGGAGATAGGAGAGAGCAAAGGATTGAGCATGGATTCATCTAAAATAAGAAGCTTTATGGAAATCCATTGTTTGTAAGATAGTTAGGAAACTTAATACAAAGCAAGGAAGTTCGTTCGTTCGTACATGCATGGTGAACAATATTGCTTGCAGAAGACAGGGGCTATTTAATGAGATTTCAGTTTGGGAAACAACATCCCTGCTCCAAGTTCTTGGTCAGGTAGGTCTCAGAAGCACTCATAACAATATAGGATATCGTCATGCTCTTGGTTGTTCAGCTAATGGAGAGATGTCCACTGGTGAAGACACCACCATTTTAATTGTAGGACATTGAGAAATCAATCTCAAACTGACCAGGAAACTCTCTCCCTGTTGGTTAGCTTTCATAGAGCTAGAAGGTGCTGGATAACTTGCTAGGGAAGGAAAGACTTCTACAGTTTGTCATCAGAACTGGGTTCTACAAACTGCGATGCTGACCTGCCAGGCACGTTGTACCCACTTGGGATACTTATGGCATGGAAGTTAGAGGGCAACTATGGTAGTTTGAATATGTTTGGCTTGGGGAGTGGCACTATTTGGAGGTGTAGTCCTGGAGTAGTTGTGTCACTGTGGGCGTGGGCTTTAAGACCCTCCCTCTTCTCAGTTACCTGGAAGTTAGTCTTTTCCTGTTTGTCTTTGGATGGAGATGTAGAACTCTCAGCTCCTGGTGCACCTTGCCTGCCTGGACACCACCATGCTCCAGCCTTGATGATAACAGACTGAACCTCTGAACCTTTAAGCCGGCCCCAATTAAATGTTGTTTTTTTATAAAAGTTGCCCTGGTCATGGTGTCTGCTCACAACAGTAACAACCAAACTAAGACAGTAACCACTTTCTAGTTGAAATCAAGGCCTGCTTGATACAACAATACAGAACGTAATGCATGTACAGTACATTAAACCTGTTAGAATACCATAACATAGAGACGATAGGCTAGAAGAGAAATCTACTGGTGGTGTTCTGCAACATAGTCATGTTATTACATTACATTTTGCATTTCTATTGTATTTTTAATCTACATTTCAAATATTATCCTCCTTTCCGATTTCCCCTGCAGAAACCCCCTATCCCATCTCTCCAGCCCCTGTCTCCATGAGGGTGCTCCCCCACACCCATTCACCCACACCCTCCCACCTTGCGGATCAGGCATTCCTGTACACTGGGACATTGAGCCTTCAAAGGACCAAGGACCTGACCTCCCATTGATGCTCAAGAAGGCCATCCTCTGCTACATATGTGACTGGAGCCATGGATGGCTTTCATGTGTACTCTTTGGTTGGTGGTTTAGTCCCTGGGAGCTCTGGGGTGTATGGTTGATTGATATTGTTGTTCTTCCTATGGTGCTGAAACCTTCCCAGCTACCTTAGTCCTTTCTCTAAAACCTCCACTGGGAACACCATTCTCAGTTCAATGGTTGGCTGTGAGCATCTGCCTCTACATTTGCAAGGCTCTGGCAAATCCTCTCAGGAAATAACTATATCAGGCTCCTGTCTGCACATACCTGTGGGCATCTCCAACAGTGACTGGGTTTGATGACTGCATGTGGGATGGATCCCCATGTGTGGCAGTCTCTGGATGGCCTTTCCTTCAGTCTCTGCTCCACATATTGTCTCCGTATTTCTTCCTGTGAGTGTTTTGTTCCCCCCTTCTAAGAAGTACTAAAGCATCCACACTTTTGTCTTCCTTCTTCTGAAGCTTTGTGTGGTCTGTAAATTGTATCTTGGGAATTCCAAGCTATTGGGCTAATTATGCACTCATCAGTGAGTGCATACCATGTGTGTTCTTTTGTGATTGGGTTACCTCACTCAGGATGATATTTTCTAGTTCCATCCATTTGCTTAAGAATTTCATGAAGTCATTGTTTTTATTAGCTGAATAGTATTCCATTGTGTAAATGCACCACATTTTCTGTATCCATTCCTCTGTTGAAGGGCATCTGGGTTCTTTCCAGCTTCTAGCTATTATAAATAGGGCTGCTATGAACATAGTGGAGCTTGTGTCCTTGTTATATGTTGGAGCATCTTTTGGGTATATGCCAAGGAGTGGGATAGCTCTGTCCTGGGGTAGTACAGTGTCCAATTTTCTGAGGAACCTCCAGACTGATTTCCAGAGTGGTTGCACCAGCTTGCAATCCCAACAACAATGGAGGAGTATTCCTCTTTCTCCACATCCTCGCCAGCATCTGCGGTCACCTGAGTTGTTGATCTTAGCCATTCTCACTGGTGTGAGGTGGAATCTCAGGGTTGTTTGGATTTGCATTTCCCTGATGACTAAGGATGTTGAACATTTCTTTAGGTGCTTCTCCGTCATTCAGTATTCCTCAGTTAAGAATTCTTTGTTTAGCTCTGTACTCTATTTTTTTAACAGGGTTATTTGGCTCTTTGGAGTCTAACTTCTTGAATTCTTAGTATATATTGGATATTAGCCCTCTATGTGTTGTAGGATTGGTAAATATCTTTGTTTTGTCCTAACAACAGTGTCTTTTGTCTTACAGAAGCTTTGCGATATTATGAGGTCCCAATTGTCTATTGTTGATCTTAGAGCATAAGCCATTGGTGTTCTGTTCAGGAAATTTTCCCCTGTGCCCGTGTGTTAGAAGCCCTTCCCCAGTTGTTCTATTAGTTTCAGTGTATCTGATTCTATGATACACTTGGACTTGAGCTTTGTACAGGGCACTAAGAATGGGTCGATTTACATTTTTCTACATGCTGACCACCAGTTGAAACAGCATCATTTGTTGAAAATGCTGTCTTTTTCCACTGGATGGTTTTAGCTCCTTTTTCAAAGATCAAGTGATCATAGGTGTGTGGATTCATTTCTGGGTCTTCAATTCTATTCCATTGATCTATGTGCCTGTCTCTGTATCAATACCATGCACTTTTTAATCACTATTGCTCTGTAATATAACTGGAGGTTAGGGATGGTGATTCCCCTAGAAGTTCTTTTATTGTTGAAAATAGTTTTTGCTTTCCTGAGTCTTTTGTTATTCCAATGAATTTGCAAATTGCTCTTTCTAACTTTTTGAAGAATTGAGTTGGAATTTTGATGGGGATTACATTGCATTTGTAGATTGCTTTTGGCAAGATGACCACTTTTACTATATTAATCCTGTCAATCCATGAGCATGGGAGGTCTTCTGAGATCTTCTTTGATGTCTTTCTTCAGAGACTAGAAGTTCTTGTCATACAGATCTTACTCTTGCTTTGTTAGAGTCACACCGAGGAATTTTATCTTATTTGTGACTATTCTGAGGGGTGTCATTTCCCTAGTTTCTTTCTCAACCTGTTTATCCTTTGAGTAAAGGAAGGATACTGATTTGTTTGAGTTAGTTTTATATCCAGCCACTTTGCTGAAGTTGTTTATCAACTGTAGGAGTTCTCTGGTGGAATTTTTGGGGTCACTTTAAGTATACTCTCGTATCATCTGCAAATAGTGATATTTTGACTTCTTCCTGTCCAATTTGTATCCCTTTGACCTCCTTTTGTTTTCTAATTGTTCTGCCTAGGACTTTGAGTACGATATTGAATAAGTAAGGAGAGAGTGGGCAGCCTTGTCCAGCCCCTGATTTAGTGGGATTGCTTCAAATTTCTTTCCATTTAGTTTGATGTTGGCTATGGTACTATGTTTAGGTATGAGCCTTGAATTCCTGATCTTTCCAAGCCTTTTATCATGAAGTTGAATTTTGTCAAATGCTTTCTCAGTATCTAATGAGATGATCATGTGGTATTTTTTTTCTTTGAGTTTGTTTATATAGTGGATTACATTGATGGATTTCCATATATTGAACCATCCCTGCATCCCTGGGATGAAGCATACTTGATAATGATGGATGATCATTTTGAGGTGTTCTTGGATTCGGTTTATAGGAATTTTATTTAGTATTTTTGCATATTCATAAGAGAAGTTGGTCTGAAGCTCTTTCTTTGTTGGGTCTGTGTGGTTTAGGTATAAGCGTAATTGTGACTTCATAGACTAAATTGGATAGTGTTCCCTCTGTTTCTGTTTTGTGGAATAGTTTGAGGAGTATTGGTATTAGGTCTTCTTTGAAGGTCTGATAGAATTCTGCACTAAACCCATCTGGTCCTTGGCTTTTGTTGGTTGGGAGACTTTTAATAAGTGCTTCTATTTCTTGAGGGGTTATGGAACTGTTTAGATAGTTAATTTGATCTTGATTTAACTTTGGTACCTGGTATTTGTCTAGAAAATTGTCCATTTCATCCAGATTTTCCAGTTTTGTTGAGTATAGGCTTTTGTAGTAGGATCTGATAATTTTAAATTTTTTCTCAGTTTCTATTATGTCTCCCTTTTCATATGTGATTTTTTTTTTAATTTGGATACTGTCTCTGTGCCCTCTGGTTAGTCTGGCTAAGGGTTTGTCTATCTTGTTGATTTTCTCAAAGAACCAGCTCCTGACATGTATTTGTTTCTTTTTGTTCTAGAGCTTTCAGGTGTGCTGTCAAGCTCTTACTGTATGCTCTCTCTTGTTTCTTTTTGGAGGCACTCAGAGCTATGAGTTTTCCGCTTAGCACTGCTTTCATTGTATCCCATAAGTTTGAGTATGTTGTACCTTTTTTCATTTTCATTAAATTCTAAAAAGTCTTTAATTTCTTTCTTTATTTCTTCCTCTAGGTGTTGTGGGACTGGGTGTGGAGTCAGCAGCCAGGGTCTACTCAGGACTCTGGTTCAGACCAGAAGGATCCCATGACACTAGCAGGGAGGGGGTTTCTGCGTCCTTGGATCCCTGGGGAACCCAATTACTCTGAGTGTTGGGGTGGGTGATAGGGCAGACACCGTGGCCCCTCCCGTGATCCTGGGTGCCCCAGAGCACCTGAGAATAGGGATCCCTCTGGGTGTTATAGGAGTGGATACACAGCCAGAGCCCAATGTCTGCTCAGGGCACTGGCCCAGACCGGAAGGAACTTATGCCACTGGCTGGGCAGGGGTTCCTGCATCCCTTGAACCCTGGGGTCCCAGTTATTCTGGGTGTTGGGGCAGCTGTTGTGGCCTCTTCACCTCTGATCCTGGGAGTGTTAGAGTACCTGGGAATCGGGCTTTCTCTGGGTGTTGTGGGAGTGGGTGCAGAATTACATTACCTTATTAAAATTCGGGTTTATCCCTATAGATTTGTGCTGTTCCCAGCCTTGGTCATAGAAACTACCTTTTGCAGTGGGTAGTAGTTAATGTGGAGACTTCTAACTAATCAAAGTTCTAAGAGTTAGTAACCACGATACAATTCATCTGTAGAAAGAACATCTATACCAACTTTTTTTTTCATCTTTATTAACTTCTGTATTTCTTATTTACATTTCGATTGTTATTACCCATCCTGGTTTCCGGGCCAACATCCCCCTAACCCCTCCACATCCCCTTCTTCATGGGTGTTCCCCTCCACATCCTCCCCCCATTACCACCCACCCCCCAACAATCATGTTCACTGGGGGTTCAGTCTTGGCAGGACCAAGGGCTTCCCCTTCCACTGCTGCTCTTACTAGGCTATTCATTGCTATGTATGCAGTTGGAATCCAGGGTCAGTCCATGTATAGTCTTTGGGTAGTGGCTTAGTCCCTGGAAGCTCTGGTTGGTTGGCATTCTTGTTCATATGGGATCTCAAGCACCTTCAAACTCTTTCAGTCCTTTCTAAGATTCCTTCAATGGGGGTCCCATTCTCAGTTCAGTGGTTTAATGATGGCATTTGCCTATGTATTTGCTGTATTCTGGCTGTGTCTCACAGGAGAGATCTACATCCGGCTCCTGTCGGCCTGCACTTCTTTGCTTCATCCATCTTGTCTAATTGGGTGGCTGTATATGTATGGGCCACATGTGGGGCAAGCTCTGAATGGGTGTTCCTTCTGCCTCTGTTGTAAACTTTGCCTCCCTATTCCCTCCCAAGGCTATTCTTGTTCCCCTTTTAAAGAAGGAGTGAAGCATTCGCATTTTGGTCATCCTTCTTGAGTTTCATGCGTTCTGTGCATCTAGGTTAATTCGAGCATTTGCGCTAATATCCACTTATCAATGAGTGCATACCATGTGTGTTTTTCTGTGATTGGGTTACCTTACTCAGCATGATATTTTCCAGTTCCATCCATTTGCCTATGAATCTCATAAAGGCATTGTTTTTGATAGCTGAGTAATATTCCAATGTGTAGATGTACCACATTTTCTGTATCCATTCTTCTGTTGAAGAGCATCTGGGATCTTTCCAGCTTCTGACTATTATAAATAAGGCTGCTATGAACATAGTGGAGCATGTGTCTTTGTTATATATTGGGGCATCTTTTGGGTGTATGCCCAGGAGAGGTATAGCTGGGTCCTCCGGTAGATCAATGTCCAATTTTTTGAGGTTCAATGTCTAAACTCCAGACTGATTTCCAGAATGGTTGTACCAGTCTGCAATCCCACCAACAATGGAGGAGTGTTCCTCTTTCTCCACATCTTCGCCAGCATTTGCTGTCACCTGAGTTTTTGATTTTAGCCATTCTCACTGATGTGAGGTGAAATCTCAGGGTTGTTTTGATTTGCATTTCCCTTATGACTAAAGATGTTGAACATTTCTTTAGGTGTGTCTCAGTCATTCGGCATTCCTCAGCTGTGAATTCTTTGTTTAGCTCTGAATCCCATTTTTTTTTTTATTAACTTGAGTATTACATATATACATTTTGAGTGTTATTCCTTTCCCGGTTTCGGCAAACATCCCCTCCCCCTCCCTTCCTTATGGGTGTTCCTCCCCATCCTCCCCCCCCTTGCCGCCCTCCCCCAACAATCTAGTTCACTGGGGGTTCAGTCTTAGCAGGACCCAGGGCTTCCCCTTCCACTGGTGCTCTTACTAGGATATTCATTGCTACCTATGAGGTCAGAGTCCAGGGTCAGTCCATGTATAGTCTTTAGGTAGTGGCTTAGTCCCTGGAAGCTCTGGTTGCTTGGCATTGTTGTACATATGGGGTCTCGAGCCCCTTCAAGCTCTTCCAGTTCTTTTCTCTGATTCCTTCAACGGGGGTCCTATTCTCAATTCAGTGGTTTGCTGCTGGCATACGCCTCTGTGTTTGCTGTATTCTGGCTGTGTCTCTTGGGAGAGATCTACATCCGGCTCCTGTCGGCCTGCACTTCTTTGCTTCATCCATCTTGTCTAATTGGATGGCTGTATATGCATGGGCCACATGTGGGGCAGGCTCTGAATGGGTGTTCCTTCTGTGTCTGTTTTAATCTTTGCCTCTCTATTCCCTGCCAAGGGTATTATTGTTCCCCTTTTAAAGAAGGAGTGAAGCATTCACATTTTGATCATCTGTCTTGAGTTTCATTTGTTCTAGGCATCTAGGGTAATTCAAGCATTTGGGCTAATAGCCACTTATCAATGAGTGCATACCATGTATGTGTTTCTGTGATTGGGTTAGCTCACTCAGGATGATATTTTCCAGTTCCAACCATTTGCTTACGAATTTCATAAAGTCATTGTTTTTGATAGCTGAGTAATATTCCATTGTGTAGATGTACCACATTTTCTGTATCCATTCCTCTGTTGAAGGGCATCTGGGTTCTTTCCAGCTTCTGGCTATTATAAATAAGGCTGCTATGAACATAGTGGAGCATGTGTCTTTTTATATGTTGGGGCATCTT
This sequence comes from Rattus rattus, assembly GCF_011064425.1. Classification (NCBI taxonomy): domain Eukaryota; kingdom Metazoa; phylum Chordata; class Mammalia; order Rodentia; family Muridae; genus Rattus; species Rattus rattus. The sequence continues at coordinate 51,675,247 of NC_046165.1, read as the reverse complement.
TTGGGTATATGCCCAAGAGAGGTATAGCTGGATCCTCAGGCAGTTCAATGTCCAATTTTCTGAGGAACCTCCAGACTGATTTCCAGAATGGTTGTACCAGTCTGCAATCCCACCAAAATGGAGGAGTGTTCCTCTTTCTCCGCATCCTCACCAGCATCTGCTGTCACCTGAGTTTTCAATCTTAGCCATTCTCACTGGTGTGAGGTGAAATCTCAGGGTTGTTTTGATTTGCATTTCCCTTATGACTAAAGATGTTGAACATTTCTTTAGGTGTTTCTCAGCCATTCGGCATTACTCAGCTGTGAATTCTTTGTTTAGCTCTGAACCCCATTTTTAATAGGGTTATTTGTTTCCCCTCATGGTCTAACTTCTGAGTTCTTTGTATATTTTGGATATAAGGCCTCTATCTGTTGTAGGATTGGTAAAGATCTTTTCCCAAATCTGTTGGTTGCCGTTTGTCCTAACCACAGTGTCCTTTGCCTTACAGAAGCTTTGTAGTTTTATGAGATCCCATTTGTCGATTCTTGATCTTAGAGCATAAGCCATTGGTGTTTTGTTCAGGAAATTTTTTCCAGTGCCCATGTGTTCCAGATGCTTCCCTAGTTTTTCTTCTATTAGTTTGAGTGTGTCTGGTTTGATGTGGAGGTCCTTGATCCACTTGGACTTAAGCTTTGTACAGGGTGATAAGCATGGATCGATCTGCATTCTTCTACATGTTGACCTCCAGTTGAACCAGCACCATTTGCTGAAAATGCTATCTTTTTTCCATTGGATGGTTTTGGCTCCTTTGTCAAAAATCAAGTGCCCATAGGTGTGTGGGTTCATTTCTGGGTTTTCACTTCTGTTCCATTGTTCTATCTGTCTGTCTCTGTACCAATACCATGCAGTTTTTATCACTATTGCTCTGTAATACTGCTTGAGTTCAGGGATAGTGATTCCCCCTGAAGTCCTTTTATTGTTGAGGATAGTTTTAGCTATCCTGGGTTTTTTGTTATTCCAACTGAATTTGCAAATTGTTCTGTCTAACTCTTTGAAGAATTGGATTGGTATTTTGATGGGGATTGCATTGAATCTGTAGATCGCTTTTGGTAAAATGGCCATTTTTACTATATTAATTTTACTATATTACTATTACACAATGGAATATATTTACTATATTACTATTATTATTTTACTATATTACTATATTAATCCTGCCAATCCATGAGCATGGGAGATCTTTCCATCTTCTGAGGACTTCTTCAATTTCTTTCTTCAGAGGCTTGAAGTTCTTATCGTACAGATCTTTTACTTGCTTGGTTAAAGTCACACCGAGGTACTTTATATTATTTGGGTCTATTATGAAGGGTGTCGCTTCCCTAATTTCTTTCTCGGCTTGTTTCTCTTTTGTGTAGAGGAAGCCTACTGATTTATTTGAGTTAATTTTATACCCAGCCACTTTGCTGAAGTTGTTTATCAGCCTTAGTAATTCTCTGGTAGAACTTTTGGGATCACTTAAATATACTATCATATCATCTGCAAATAGTGATATTATCCTTTGTAGTGCTGGATTTGTAGAAAGATATTGTGTAAATTTGGTTTT